>NC_079172.1:72645799-72729668 GCF_947568905.1 Ostrea edulis | reverse complement strand
ACGGGATCCCATGACCTCAGAGAGGTCTACGGGGTCAAAGGTCATATAAGTGCACATTTTGACCATCTTTTTTTCTATGAAATATATATATTACGACCCCTCTTACTAGATTAAAGTCAAAAATAGGAAATTCTAAATGTATGAGCTGATGTGCCTTTTAAAATACTACAAAAACATCACAATCAAATTAATCAATTTTATTGACAAATTTTTTTGGTTGTTACATTGTAAGTAACAACACTTGTAACAATTTTGACCACAATGTGCCTTTCTGCACCCATTCGACACAATTTAAACATAATTACATTGCATGATGATTAGTAAATGTCACATTATATTAAAAATATAATCTTTAAATAGATCTTAATCATTTTAAAAGGTTTTTAACAAAAATATGATGAAGAGAATTAAGGTCAAAGGTAATAAAATGGAAACATCGTACTTTATATACATATCCATCATTTTCTAATAATATGACGTTTTGTCACTATGTTCCACTAAATAGAATAAATATTGCAACATTAAAGCAAAGATTTTTATTGTTAATCTAAAACAATTTAACTTTTTGTATTCAAATATATTTGGTTGCTAAGCAACAACACCTTATCAAATGTTATAAAAAAAGTACTACCCGTTTTACCTCCCCAAGTACAACATATATGAATGTTCAAGTACTTACTTTCAATCACTGGAGGGGTCTCCGTGGCCGAGTGGTTATAGCATCGCGCTCAAAATCACGCGGCCTCTCACCTCTGGTCGGCGCTTGTTCGAATCCCGCTAAGTGAGAAAGTTCCCCAGTTTACTTTCGGAAGGCCCACTCCAGTGGTCTCTTCCCAGGTACATTGTATCTGGGTTCTCTCTTCCACCAATAAAACTGGGCGCTATCAGATAACTGAAAAATTGTTGAGTGTGGCAGAAAACGTCAATCAATCACTAGATTTAAATGTATTTGTACGGTGGTATATTAAGGACACAGAATTTTTATTTTTTCAAAGATACTAGGCAAAAATTATCTCGTGTGCACGACATAATATCTCGTGCGCACGACTTATTATCTCATGCGTACGACATAATATCTCGTGCGCACGACTTATTATCTCGTGCGCACGACATAATATCTCGTGTGCACGACTTATTATCTCGTGTGCACGACTTATTATCTCGTGCGCACGACTTATTATCTCGTGCGCACGACATAATATCTCGTGCGTACGACTTATTAACTGTTGATTCATGCAAAAATCGGGAGGGGGGCCACTTTACTACTTCTTCAGCATCATATGTATGGCGTTTCCTAATTACAATAACTTTACAGGGGTTCATGTTTTCCAGGGGGATCCAAGGTAATTTTTTAGTTACTTTACTATGTGCATTTGATAACTTCGCAAATTCCAGGAGAGGGGAGGGGGTCCGGACCCCCGACCCCCCCCCCCCCCCCCTCTAGATCCGCACATGACCGGAATCATTCAAATGTTGTTGTTTTTTTCCCTTTTTTATTTGGGAGTTTTTTTTAATGCATACAGTGTAGGACTTGTCTAATACACCATTTATAGGTGGATTCAGGAATTACTGAAGAGGGCATGCTTTGTACACGGACACAATAGATATGTCGAAGTTCAAATTTTATTAGAATACAAATTGGATGTTTGTGAATGCTAAGATATTAATGGTAGGTACATCGACAGGGATGTTAGGACAACGAACACCAATGGACGGGTGTTCCCCTTCTAATACAAAGAAAAGTAAATATTTTTCATTCATAATTTCTGGCGTTTTGGGCAATAATTTCTTAATTAATCGCTTTTTTCTTTGTAAGATAACAACTAAGATAATCCCCCTCTTCGTAAATTTATGGAAAATACCAAGAAAATTATGTAAATAATGCTAATCTTAAGAGTGTTCTGTAGAAGCAATGACGATAGGATGTACCAAGAAGTTTAAAAAAAAAAAAATGGTTTCGAAAGATGATGACAATTGGGAGCGATGTTTACATAGTGAAGTCTTAATATGATTGATTGGCGTACATGTAATAATGGAATATTATAATACATCTGTAAAATGTGAAAATAGCTTAAGTTTTCACGTTTTTCATATAGTTTACAATGCATTTTTTAGTTTATATATGTAGACTTTGTAGCATCTCTTTCGAAAAAGCGAAAATGACTCCTGATTTTTTTTTAACTACACACACACTTTGCTGATTTTCATCAATGAATTTCGTATTTCTCGCGAGGACTTCTTTCACAGTTGGATTAATAATCCGTTGATCTTTTTTAACATGTGGCATTTGGGGCCTATCCCAAGAGACCTCCACCTTCTGGATCCAACAATGATCATTGCATATCTGGAAGTCGTCCGACTGAGGGGAGCTATTCCAATCTAATTGCTAGGACCTTTCCCTCTGTGATTGTCCATTTCATATTTTCGATTTCACCTACATAACCGTTAGACCAGTCAGTTTCGATCTAATTTGGTACATGCAATTTGTCCTCACTAACTGAACATTAACACTTTCTTTATAACAGTATGCTAGTGCTCTTATGCATTTGCATGTTTACATACAGGTTTTCCCCATTCATTGTGAGAGAGAGAGTGTGTCTGCGTGTGTGCGAGGATGTGTGTGTGTGTTAAAAACTGCGCTGAATATGGTGTATATGAACAAGGTAATTATCCTTGTGTTGTATACTTTCAATTTATAATACGGTCACAAGAGGAAATTACATCATCGTTATGTGGAAACTTTACAGCCACATACAATTTAAGTAGAAACAGTGAGAAATTACCAGTGACCCAGGAGCAGGATTGGCCAATAATGGCTTATAAAAATCGATTACAAGTTATTGGTATTTATTGAAATCGTTTGAATTTGCATTGTAAATAAGCTATAAAAACCTTCGTTGGAAACCCACGGGCAGTCTCGCACACGTGAGCCAACACATTGAACTTTTCTCATTTTAATGAATTATCCACCAATGAGAAAGTGAAACTCGGTATGAAAACGAAGATCATGTTATGAAAAAAAAATCAGTTGTTTAAGATAAATCCGTAAGAATTAACACGATTGGAGAAATTTCCTTCACAAAAGTGTGAAGAAGCCAATCGGATTAGGGAATAAATTAATCATAAGAACAAGAAAAATTTAATGAGTTGGCCCACGGTCAGTAAGCATGTGCGAGACTGCCCTAAGGATAGCGGCAAGATGAAACCTTGCATCGCCTTTTATCTTTTCTTCATTTTGAAGCCCTATGACAACTTGCTAATTTCATTTCCTTTCATATTTCTTTTTTTTTTATACTAGTATCTCTTGATATCGATAAAAATCTCATAAACATGTATGATATCAGTCTGTAATTATCCATAACGCACTATCTATCAATCACTTAAACAATTTTATTGATACATTGGCTGATTTAATTCTATATCAGTACAACAATATCCACAGTTTTTCTTTTAGTTTTCCATACAGTTCCCGGCCAGATGAAGCACAGTCTGGCATTTGCCAGCCATTTTCTTCCATCAGAATGCGACAAATACTATCGAAATCCGGATTATTTGTATTTAAATTAGGGTGGTTAAAACTACACTCATTTTTGCATGCATTTAAAAACCGATCATTAGACAGCCACAAATAATCCTTGGTGCCGTAATCTTCTGGTGACGTGTACATTATAACTGGACGTCCATGGAGTAGGTGCTCGTTTCTTGACCTTCGAATCGGATGCGAATTCCAAAAAAGCTGGATGTCGTTCAATTCCTTCTGATAAAAACACATAAGAATACGAGATAATAAGTCGTGCACACGATATAATAAGTCGTGCACACGAGATAATAAGTCGTGCGCACGAGATAATATGTCGTGCACACGAGATGTTATGTCGTGCGCACGAGATGTTATGTCGTGCGCACGAGATGTTATGTCGTGCACACGAGATAATAAGTCGTGCGCACGAGATAATAAGTCGTACGCACGAGATATTATGTCGTGCGCACGAGATATTATGTCGTGCGCAGGAGATAATTTTTGCCTAGTATCTTTGAAAAAAAAATCTGTGTCCTAAATATACCACCGTATTTAACAAAAATATTCATATATTCAACCTCTTGAAACCTATTTCTAGACATAATTCTTGATACTGGCTTGTTCCAATAGGGGCATGCGTTAACCAATATCCGTCTATCGACTGAAACTTCACAGTAGACATGTATAAGATAATGCACAAAAATCTGGAAAAAATGTATTTCTTAATTCTTAGCCCTACATACTAATGTATTGTCAGAGCTTTTCAATACTCATTTGGCTCTGTAAATGTTTTCTATAATTAGGTCCCCCTGAAAAGTATGCATTTAATTATTTATGAAATTTTATCTGAGGTAATTGTAGTACACATTTGATAAATGTGTTAGATGCATAGCCAGATTAATTTTGGTAAAGGTAATATTTTTATTATGCATTTTATTACTCGTTTTAAACTGGAAATCACTGTCACAATATCGATTTTTTTAAAACTAGTAATACCTGTACAGTTCCTCTTCAGTGAGAGGCTGCGAACTTCCTTGGGAAGCATATGACAATCCTTCCCCCTAGATATGACCATCTCAGCATAATGGTTGTTAGCAACACCGATGGAGAAAACCAAATCTTCTGTCAAAAACAGCTTCATAAAATCTGCAGTCCTCTGAATAATCGGGTCCGATATCTGAAAGGAAATTGCAAATAAAATCAGTATTATTTTATTGCAAATAAAAACGCATACCAATATATCATGACGCCATGGTTCCATTTGTGAATGTATTATCTGGATTTATTTGAATGTTAACCAAATGTATACCAATTTAACCCTACATTCAACCTCAAAGAGTCATACCAACTAAATGCCAGGTTGTGACTCCGAATGAAATGCCACAGTTCTTGGATCAGGTGTCTCCGTGTCCTTCACATCAGCATCCTTCCAATGCATGTCTGGATTTGTCAGTAGACTGTCGCTAGCGGATGATACCTGGGAACTTCCCACTAAATATTGGGATGTCAATACCCTTTTTAAAGATGAAAAGAAATTACAATTTAGTTGTTCAAATTTAATTTATCGTATATCCCAACACCTACATGTATAGGCTTCAGTAAAATATAAACAGGCAAGGATGATAGTAAAATTTACATTTGAAAAAAAAATGCTGTTCGTTATATTCAAATTCTAGTCGATGTGGTAGTTTTCAGTCTCCTGTGGTGTCTTAAAAACTGAAGTTTAATCAATTTTATTTTGTTCAAGGTAATATTATTACAATTACACGTATTAAGATATCGATTTACTTCGACACCAGTTGCACCTGGACAAGAGTCGAGTTTGTGAATTACTGTCGGTCTGTGCTACATTTCTATAAACAAATCGTCCAATCCTCTCCTGTAAAACGCGACATGATTGAAATTGACACGTTCACTTTGAGGTGACGATCTTGGGATGTTGTTGATCTAAATTTCATTTCGAAAAATACACGAAAGCATGGACTCCCACGATTTAGGCTAGCATACTTCATGAGCGCTTTCTGTTGAGACCATTGTTTGAACTAATACTGAATTGAATACTACCTGAGAATGTTTGTATATCAATAATAATTTACCATTGTCCTGTTGTTCTTTTAAGGTATACCCTCACGTAAAACTTTGATCAACTATAATGGTCGAACTCTACCCCTGGGGGTCATCGTTTGAACAAACTTGAATTTGTACCATCTGTTGACGATTACAATATGAATATACGACTAATGATGACAATTTTGATTTTGAGATTATCTTAAAGAGTTACAATGTACGTCCTTATACTTTGCTGTCCTCTTGTGGACTACACCTTACAAAATAATATTAGTATCATGTAAAAAAATAAATTCACATTCCATTATCTCGTAATTACGAGAAAAGATCTCGTTATAACGAGAACAGATATCATAATTACGACATAATTATCTCGTAATTACGAGAAAAGATCTCGTTATTACGAGGAAAGATCTCGTTATTACGAGAAAAGATCTTGTAATTACGAGAAAATATCTCGTACGGTAATTACGAGATAATTATCTCGAAATTACGAGAAAAATTTCTCGTAATTACGAGAAAATATTGATATAAAGCTGAGTTCCACAACTTATGGATAATTTTGTAAACGTTTGATATTATTTCCCTCTTTGTTGATTGGTCGGCAAATCGAAATGATCTTATTCAAAGTGTGTGTGACGGTACATATTGTCGTCCGGTGTCGCATGATTTAGGGATGCTAAATACCTATAATTTTCGTTCCGGGTTATTATTTATGTTCCGGTCCGCGTAAGTTTAGTTACGGTCATAATCACACTTTAAAAAAATTGAAATGCATATGTTTACGCACATTTCTTGTGGGTTTTATTTCTTTCATAGGGTTATACAATAATCAAAGACTAATATCATTAGAACCGGAATATTTATACGTCTATTTTTGTGTTTTCAAAATTTGTCAGATCAACGGGTGTTTATTCTTGTTTTATTACGGAGGTTTGATTGTAAACTGGAGGTGTGAAACTTGTATAAATGTATATACAGGTTGTTATATGACTCCTTCTACAATATGTACCGACACAAACCCTCACCATTATTAGATGTATACATGTAGCATCAGGTACTGATCTACATGTAGGAATGAGACTTCTTGAACTAAGTTTGGATTTTTATAATTAAGTATTTTATTTTTACAAATCTAGACTATATACTCCAATGTATGCAATGTTTTTCTTTTTTATTGAACAATGCCATCATATATCTTTAATGATCAAATCATTTCGTACTGGTTACTTAAGATATTGAGTACGAGAGAGAGAGAGAGAGAGAGAGAGAGAGAGAGAGAGAGATCTATGGCACTAGTCATGTACATGCATGTTACTAAGAAAGTAAAAACAAAAGATGCATACACTTAAAGCACTAGATAGTGGTTTGTTAAAATAATGATATTTTCATATTAAAGATATTTTAAATTGAAATTTATCAATATACAAATGAAACAAGTCAAACATGTAATCATTTAATGAGATTAACAAACAGGCGATCACGGCCTCCATTGAAAATGGTATTGGAATCGTACAAGAATTCCACTTATTCATTCACATTAAACAATTCAGTATCTAACCACAGCTAAATATTCTCTACAGAGAGTTATCTTACCCCCCCCCCCCCTTCCCTTCCCATCTATCGTCTCCGACGAGAGTATATACCGTGATGCAAACAAATATGCCTTGTCTCGGCGCATATTATGGTCGGCGACAATATGTAGTACATGTATATATACCAACGGACAATATGTACCGTGAGGGTACGTGCATATCGTCGCCGAGGATGATATGTTCCAAACGACAATATGTACCATCATAGTGTGCACTAAACGATGAAATTACAAGAATCTTGAACTTTCAAATTCATACACAGTTACACTAAGCATTATGATAGTTTAAGTTCATCATTAGCTTATATCATGGTAAAACTTGTAAAATTTAATTGATTTAATTAATGGATAGTACAGAAACCTACAAGGGCTACAATAATAAATCGTCGTTTTCTTTCTTTGTACTTTAAATGCATGAATGTGCCTTATCGGTGGTTTCATCTACTATGATCGCCAGGAAAGGAGATTTATAACACAGATCCTTGAGGTGGTTAAAAATTTGCTCAGCACATATTTCAATTAGCTCATTCTGAATCTCAGGGGACGTGTATTTCACTAAAGTTGCAATTTCCAAATGCTTGGCCAAGACTTTATCAGATTTAGAAATGATTTTCAACGTTGCATTAAAATTACTCTTCTCTTCAGTGTGGCCGCGAAGTGGCAAATTCTGATTCTCACAAAGAACTATACTTTGAAAGAATATGACGGTTTTTTGCTACAGTTTCATCATGAAGGGACGAAAGCGAAGAAGCTATAGACTTTGATTTTGAATTCGCTACATCAAGAAAACCTTGTCCTTGTCCAACAAAGTCATGGTGACGGGAATCATCCTGTAGGTGTCTCTTTACAAAGTTTGACAAGTTTGACCAGTCCGTCACGGGAGAGGATAAGCTAAATGTTTTTGCTTTGGATTCTCGTTTTCCAAAACTTGTACAACAAGCACAGTATATTGCATCTTTAGCCGTAGAATATCGCATCCATGGGTTTTCTTTCAACCATGATGCATTTAAACGCCTCATCTTGCCACCAATTAATCTACAAGAAAGGTGTTTCTGTTTTAAAGCTTAAAATTGAACTTAACTTGTATTATATAGTACTAAACAACTGTGCAAAGTTTCAGAAATATATTCGTTGATCCGTTCTAAAGTTATCATCTTAAACCTTTGGGGGGGACATGGACGAACAGACAGACAGACGGACACTTAACTGGGGTTTTTTTCGGAGGCCATCACATAGTACTAGTACCTCACTACGTATGGTGGTCATCACATAGTACTAGTACCTCACTACGGGTGGTGGTCATCACATAGTACTAGTACATCACTACGTGTGGTGGTCATCACATAGTACTAGTACCTCGACACTACGTGGGGTGGTCATCACATAGTACTAGTACCTCACTACGTATGGTGGTCATCACATAGTACTAGTACATCACTACGTATGGTGGCCATCACATAGTACTAGTACATCACTACGTGTGGTGGTCATCACATAGTACTAGTACCTCGACACTACGTGGGGTGGTCATCACATAGTACTAGTACCTCACTACGTGTGGTGGTCATCACATAGTACTAGTACCTCACTACGTATGGTGGTGTATAAACATTCAAAAGTTCCGTAAAACAGGAAGTTGATATCAGAGAGCGACAAAACATATAAGGCCGACCATAGAAAATTGCTTGTTTGCTGTTTATCGATCGACTCATTTAGAACCCTACCTACTAAAAGGTTGTTTTCCTCTTTTCCAAGACAAGAAGGCACTTTTTAACTTTTTTCAGAACAAAAAATTCACCTACCTTCCTATGTACATGCAATTTTTTTAGAAGATAAACATCAAACCAAAATTTTTTTAAAGGATGGCCTCGGCCATACACAGGAAGCTGCATACCAAAATTTGAAATCAATCCGTTGAGTGGGAGCTGAGAAAATTGTGACGGAAATTTCGAATGGACGGAACTGATGATGACGGACGGACGGACAGGTGTATTAAAATATATCCCATGCTAGTTGAGTGGGGTATAAAATTGTGTATATGAGACACGGTTTTATACAATAGGACAGAAACAGAAATGGGGAATACTAGTATTCAAAGACTTTAGAGACAACAACTCAACCATTAAAACTATCAAAGGCCACCGAAGAGTCATCTAGCAGGGAACGACGAGGAACGCCCGACCCCCGGATGCTGCCAGCCTGTGGTTTACATAATATCTAAATATCATTGTAATTGCTATATTTTATTACAAATTCAATATAGACTAGCTTTATAAATATTACATTTCCTAACAAGTATCAAAGTCATACCATTTTGTCGACCTTAAAGTGGACCTTCACCATTAAATTAAACACAAGCAGGAAATATAAGTCAAGGTGACCTTATTCATAGTGAATTCAATCATGTTAACTATTATATAAATCCTGCGAAATAGGAATTTTAGTTAGTCATAGATCTTGACCCTGTGGTAAATAAGCATGAAATAGAATATGAGCTATGAGATACCACAATCTTATTCTATATTGAATACCAAGACCAATCCACATGCGAAGTATCAATGTTATACCATGTCTAGTTTCTGAAATATGGACCTAAACGCAAACCTTTAACCAAGATCAGAACGGACGGACCAGCGTAAATCTATATGCCTCTCTCACTATCGTGTCAGATCAGGGCATACAAAAGTAAAATGTGATGTAATATAATTGCCCTTATTTGAGGTGAAATAGCAGTCTTAGAATTAATATTCTTAGAAATAACAAGACTCGATGGAGGTTCATACTGAGTTAAATTGAGTCAAGTATGAGCTATATTTACTTCAACTATGGAGGTTATATCGTGTGATACAGTCATACACACACAGTGACAGATTTTTCCAATTTATCTGAGGGATCCGAGTGAAGAGAAAAATGTGACATAAACCTCTGTATTGGGAGGATGTCCCCGGAACAGGATCCCCGAGGACGGGGTTAGGTCGAGAATCGGTGGTTTGAAGAGTCGGGACGTTGATGGAAGGTATAGGGAACAGTGCATGGTTGCTTTGTTTCATGAAATTAACTTGCATTCATGGTCATTCATAGTCAATCAATGGAATATATTTTTTTCATATCGTAAGATTTTTTTTAGAGTAATTAAGAAAACTATTTAATTACCTTGCAGGAAATGAATAGTTTGTATATTGATTAGAATCTCGTGTCTTTTGTAACAGGTTTATTTTAGTTTCATGGTTTGACAAGTCGGCTTCTTTCATTGTTCCAATATCGGGATATGGAGGATCACATGACGATTTTGTCGACTAGAAACTAGAAGTGCTTGCTGTAGGACTTTCAGAAAAAGAGCTGGAACATGGCTCAGCTTCCTGTGGTGGTTTAGTAACACTCCGTTTAAAATATTCATCAATCTTCTTCATTTTGTAATTTGATCGGTTTCACAACTTGCCGGAACAATAATAGAGAAAAACATGCCGTAACGACAACGGTTTAGACCCGGAAAGGTGTAAAACTGACAAGATATCCAAGATATCAGTACCAATAGAGAGACTAATGTACCGCAGATACTGCAGACACTTATTGTTCACCTATGTTTGTACCATTTAATAGGTTGGTTTTTTTTTTTTGGATGTGTACGCCCGGGCGTTTTGACGTAAACGTAGCTACGCGCCTGCCAAATACGCCAGGGGTCTCCTAGGTCCCCAGAAGCTCTGCAGTAAATGGTGTAAAATCCTGCATTCTGAGCATTTTCTGGCACTACTTTTTCACTTTTAAATTGTTTGCTTCTTGAACAAAACTTTTACGTTACTCTTACTTTTAAGAAATCTTACGGTAACTCATTAAAGTAAATTTTTAGCTAGTGGCTCGTTAAAACACCTCTTATGAATTGTGATTTTACCATCGAAAAAGTGATATAGGCTCTCAATTATTTTATATGATTTTTTGTGATTGATAAAAACGGTACTTTGTTTCCAAATAAATACTCTTAGAGTACAAATTTCGCTGCGATTTGATATGGTCGTTATACTGAACGATCTAGTTCGTCAGTACAACCTATCATTGGGTGAAATGCTGTCTGACTTGTTTCATACCCGATTGTTAGGCCGTTCTTGGCACACTGATTTTGACTACGGATTTGACTACGGATAACTCCGTTTACCTGATCAGGATATAGGGCTCACGGCGGGTGACACCGGTCGACAGGAGATGCTTACTCCTCCTAGGCACCTGATCCCACCTCTGGTATGTCCAGGGGTCCGTGTTTGCCCAACTATCTATTTTGTATTGCTTATAGGAGTTATGAGATTGATCACTGTTTGTTATCTTCACCTTTCATGCATAATATGAATATCTAAGAAAACAAGCCAAAACGACTCAAATAGACGTTCTAATTTTTTAAACAAAAAATATTAATGAAAATCTAGAATATTATTTGCTAATTTTTTTTAAATCTACGGATAAAATCTTCTAAAAACATGTTAATTTGAAAAAAAAGATATATCAGAAAAATATATTTAAAAAATTGAAATGAATTGGTCAAAATTCGGAAATATTACGATTTTTCTAAATTGAACCAAGAAAAGGGAGTGGGGTCCGGACCCCCCTCATAACAACAAACACATCATTATGAAATAAATCACTGGAAGGAAGTCCTTTTTTATAATCTCTATTGTAATTCACTACAGTGTCGGATCCAGAGGGAGGTCTGGGAGTTGTAATTCACTACAGTGCCGGATCCAGAGGGAGGTCTGGGAGTTGTAATTCACTACAGTGCCGGATCCAGAGGGTGGTCTGGGAGATGTAATTCACTACAGTGCCGGATCCAGAGGGAGGTCTGGGAGTTGTAATTCACTACAGTGCCGGATCCAGAGGGAGGTCTGGGAGTTGTAATTCACTACAGTGCCGGATCCAGAGGGAGGTCTGGGACTTGGACACCCCCTTCGTCAAAAGACGAAATATCAAATAACGCAGTTTGAGGGTGGACCCTCCTTCCTTTGAAATTCAAAATTAATGGTACCCCCACCCAATTTTCAAAACTTCCTGGATCCGCCGCTCCACTAATTCATTAAATCCTAAAATATTAAGGAAATAAAAACTCGAACACATAATATAGGATAAGCTCGCATGCGCTACAGTTTATTCATACACGTGTACATAGACATCTGGAGGTTCATTATTCCACTCAACTCATTCTACAACAGAAAAAAAAGCTGTTAAGTATATCAAAACAAAGATATGTAATTGGTACAAAACAGGTCCACTGCATGAAATCCCCCCCCCCCCCCCCCAACAGTGGTCCGCTGCAACCCCCCCCCCCTCCTCCCTGCGTCCAATATGAATATTGCTTATCGTTGTTTTAGCTATAAATATGATTGTATTTGTACAAAAGGCCGAATTCAATATAAAAAGGGATATAATCAAAAAAGTTATATCTATACATTGTTTGCAGATTCGAATTTTTTAATCAAGGAAAGCTTTACGTCTGACGTAAATGTTAGCAAAACTACCCAACATAAACTAGGTCAAACAAAACTTTAAAACTGTGTATTTTCTCAAGCGATAACACGTAGATAGTGTATACAGGCTGACACGCCGCACAGGTATTTAATTCTCAGGACTAGACGGAAGGTCGAAAGAACAGGGAGGCCATGTTGGATTTTAAGGTGAGACTAAATTATTATTATAGTAATGACCACTGTGTTTTATATCATACTATAATTCTATTTCGTTAATTGTTGTAATCTGTCAAAATCTTTAATTTAAAAATAAAATTCTGTTTTTATTTAATTAACAGTAAACTCCTCGTGTGATCCCGCCATTAGAAATGCATCCCCGGCGCAGTGCTCAGGAAGTCCTACTGTGTGACCTCTGTGAAACTGTCCCCCTACAGAGTCACTGTGAACTTTGTAATATAAATCTCTGTGTTAACTGTGCAGTAAAGCATCTCTCAGACTCGTCTAAAAGACACAATGTCGTGCCCTTTTTACACAGAAAGCCTACCCCTAGCTACCCAAAATGTTCGAAACACACCGATAAACACTGCGAAATGTTCTGTGAAAAATGTGGCATTCCTGTCTGTTCTACCTGCGTCACTTCAGGTAAACACAAAGGTCACGATATATCAGATATTCTGGAAAAACTCAGCGCTAAAACAGAAAGTTTACAAAAAGATCTAGAAGAACTCGAGACCAGAATTTACCCCCGGTATGAAGGAATGGTGTCTGATGTCGAAACAGAGAAAGCAGAATTAGAAATGAAATACGGGAAACTGACGACAGATGCCGATGAAAAAGGAGAAATCCTACACCAGGAGATCACCGCCATTGTTAACCGACGGAAATCCGCCATTGGGGAGATGAAAACTAAACATCTGGACGCGCTAAATAAAAATACAGAAGAAATCACACAGAAAATGGCGGAACTCAAACAGATCATTTCGGACTTGAAATCAATGCTAAAATCAAATGACGTCTCCTTAACCTCTACTTACAAATCTAGGAATTCCGAATTTAGATCATTACCGCCTAAAGTCCGAGTCACATTACCGAGTTTATCTCCTCAGAAAATAAACAAAGATCAGCTCAATGAAATGTTTGGTTCTCTGCCGCCATTATCCATTAACACAGAACAAGGCTACACAATGAAGTCAGCAGAAGCTGTATCGTCTCCTCCAGTCAAACCACTGCTTGATGAGCCGCGCGTCACCGCCACCATAGACACTGGGTATGACTATCTACACAATGTTAGCTGTCTGAGTGAAGATCAAGTCTGGACACGCGGGGATAACGAAACCATGAAGCTGCTCAACCTCCAGAGTAAACTACTGACATCAATACAAACCAAGTCAGGGTACGAACCAACAGACATAGCAGTGACACGGGACGGAGATCTTGTTTATACTGACTATAGTAACTACACTATAAACTTAATAAAGAATAAACAGATACAGACCGTGATCACACTACAGGGGTGGAGACCTCTCCGTGTCTGCTGTACCGCGGGTAACGACCTCCTGGTTACCATGGTCAGTGATGATGAAACACAATCCAAAGTCGTGCGTTACTCCGGCTCCACAGAGAAACAAAGCATTCAGTTTGATGATCAGGGTCGTCCTCTCTACTCATCTGTTGATGACATTAAATACCTCAGTGAGAACAAGAACCTGGATATCTGTGTGGCTGACCGGTCAGCTAGTGCAGTAGTGGTGGTCAATCAGTCAGGAAAACTCCGATTTAGATACACTGGTCATCCCTCTAATACTAAGCAATCATTTAATCCATTCGGCATCACTACAGACAGCCAGAGTCACATCCTGACAGCAGACCATCACAATCACCGTATCCACATCCTAGATCAGGACGGACAGTTCCTCCGTTACATTCACTGTGATTTAGATCGTCCATTAGGTTTATGTGTGGACATCAGAGACAACCTCTTTGTGGCTGAGTATGACACTGCTAAAGTGAAGACAATCCAATATCTATAAACACAGCTCTACAGTGTTAATTACACAGCTCTACACAGTGTTAATTACACAGCTCTACGGTGTTAATTACACAGCTCTATGCAGCGTTAATTACACGGCTCTACAGTGTAATTTACAGAACTGTGTTAATTCCTTCTACTTGTTAATTACATCAGCTTGTTAATTACAGCCCTGTGTTAATTACACCCCTGTGTTAATTACAGCCCTGTGTACATTACAGTCCTCTGTTTGTGATGTGTAACATGTACTTGTTTTTGAGAGTTTAACAGAACATTATTTTGTTTGTGAATTAATTCAATATGTGTTTGATTTTACAATGTATATATTAGATAAACATGATACAGAGTTCAGTCTTACATTATTACTGAGTACTTACTTAGATTTGTAGTACTGTAACAGAGAGTGACCGCAAACGTCCAGTCTTCATCACAGATCTTCAGATTCAAGGTCACAGTCTTCTGTTTACCATCAATAACATCACACCACTTATCTAAATCTCCACTGTCCTACAAAATAAACAAAGTGTAATCATATCAAACTGAATTGTCAAGGATAGTCTGTGATATATTTACATGTTTACATAGATGTCAATGTAATGGGAAGGAAAAGAAGATATGGCTGAACCGGCAATCGAATCCAAGGCCCTTTGTTCCCATGATATGACAGGAACAGGAATTGGACCCGAGACCCCTGTATTACTAGTCAGGTGCTCTAACCACTGAGATATCCAGATTGATATCCATGGTTTGACTGGACTGGGAATCAAACCCGACATCCCTGTATTACATATGTAATAGGCAGGTGCTCTAAACACACAAAACTATCCAGGCCGATATCCACAATACAAAGTGAGCTTTTCCTATTGAAATTTATCTGCAGTTATTGACTTTTTACATTAGCATCTTTTTCTCCAGAACCACTTGGCGAATTCCAATCAAAACTGGTACCATTTATCCTTAGGTAAAGGGATTTCATGTTTGTTCAAATGATTGATTGTATCTTGTTTAACATTTAAATTAGACCTATACTCGGCACTTACAGCCATTGAACAGTGAGGATTCTTTAGAATGCCACACCTACTGTGACACGGGACATCCGTTTTAAGGGTCATTTCCGATGACCCGTGACATTCACATCTGATGTCGAGTGCCTGACGATGGAACTGTCACTACCTGATTCGAACCCTGGCCTTCCGCATGAGGGGGCGTGTGCTCTAATCTCTAGACCACCACGGTGGTACCTTTTGTTCAAACGAAGGGTCAAAGGGAAAATAATCAAGAAAAGGCAAAAATTGGGTGGGTTATTTAAAAATCTTCTCAAGAACCACTGGGCCAGAAAAAATGAGATTGATGTAAAAGTTTCCTGATATAGTATAGATACAAGTTTGTTAAAACAATGGCCTCCCAGGGTTTGGGTAGGACCTCATCAGGGGTTCAAAAGTTTTACATGGAGATAAAAAGGAAAAATCTTCTTCAAAAGAAAGAGAAGGTTATAATTAATCATATTAATATGCAAGCATCCCCAGGTAGTGCAGATTCAAGTTTGTTCAAAATGTGGTCCTCGGGGAAGGGTGGGGGTGAACCACAATAATGGACACAAGCTTTTACGGGGATGTATAGGAAAATGATTTTGAAATTCTTCTTAATCTAAAAAACAACAGGGTCATGATTAGTCATGTTAATATGCAAACACGTTCAGATAGTGCAGGTAATTCACTTAAAGAAATCATTTTCAAGTGTAGCAGGTGTGTAGATTCAAGTGTTTTATACGCCTGTGACTATAGCCGGGGAGGCATATTGTCCTGTCCTGTATGTCTGCCCCCTACTTTAACATTGCTACTAACTTTTGAATTGTGAGTCATATGGCTCTCATATTTCATGTATCGGCATTGTATGTAAAAAGACCTTCCTGATATTACCAGGGATTCCAGCCTTGTGACCTAAACCTTAGCATTGGAGTATTTTTTTAAAAGAAACCCAAACTTAGACAGTATATCCTGAACTATTTAAAGTACAGCCTTTAGATTTTGTATATAGATTCCTTCTGACAGAACCTTTCATTTTACATCATTGTCTTTGACTTTGAGCTGTAGTGTGGATCCTTTTAGCTTTTATCTCCGATAAAATACTGCTTTTGAAAACAAGAGGCTCACAAGTCTTATTGGTCACCTGGATACTAGTGAAAAAGTATCAACACTACTCCCACAGGCTATGGAATCTAGAAAAAAATTCCTGTTCTGAACATCTAAGCTAAATTCTAATGCTCAGCAACAGTTTTGAAAAACATGTGTTCTTAAAATTTCACTGCCCTCAAAAGTGCATACACTGATGAAAGGCTTTAAATAATAGGTGTATTAACATTAAAATACATGTATCAAAAGATATGACTAGTTTGAACCCATCCTAAAGTCATAACCCTGGGTTGTGAAATTCACAATTTTTTGTACATCCTTTTCTGCTATTCCTAATTATGCATTCATATTTTATACAGTAACAGCAAACTTACACATAAATACTATATACTAAGTTTGGCCCACCCTGGGGTCAGAACCCCTACTCTGGGGATCATCAAATTTACAATTTTGGTAAAGGACTACCGGCTCTATCCATTTAATTTCAATTTAGTATCAACAGCACTAAAGAATATGTTATTTAAGTGTTTTACACATATACACTATATACCAAGTTTTGCCCCACCCTGGAGTCAGAACCCCTATCCCGGGGATCATGAAATGTACAATTTTGATAGAGATTTCCTGCTCTACATCACTATGCATTTAGTGTTTCTTACATGTGTGCGGTTCTTGAGAAGAAGATTTTTTTTAGAATTGGTCAAATTTTGGCAGTTTTTGCCCTGCACCTAAGGCCCCAGGTATGCAAGAATCCTGAAATTTACAATTTATACCCCTCTTGTTCCAAATGTTTCATACCAAATTTGAAAAGAATTGGAATTATATTTATCAAGAAGTTAAAATGTCTATTGTTCAGACATGTAATAACTGACCATTTTGGCCCCACCCTGATACCAAAAATCCCTACCCCTGGGATCATCAAATTTACAATTTTGGTAAAGGACTACCTGTTCTTTCTAAATATCTATTTACACTTACAATTTAGTATCAATAGCACTAAGATGTTATTTAAGTGTTTTACACATAAACATTATATATCAAGTTTGGCCCCGCCCTGGGGTCAGAACCCCTACTCCGGGGATCATGAATTTTACAATTTTGATAGAGACCTTTCTGCTCTACATCACCATGCATTTAGTTTTTCTTACACATGTGCGGTTCTTGAGAAGAAGATTTTTGAAAATTGGTCATTTTTGGGCAGTCTTCGGCCCGCCCCTAATGCCCCAGGGGTAGTGGAGTCCTGAAATTTACAATTTATGTCCCCCTTGTCCTAAAGATGTTTCATACTAAATTTGAAAAGAATTGGACAGGTATAGTTATCAAGAAGTTAAAAATGTTCAATTGTTAACTCATGACCGACGACACACAACCCACGACGACGGACGACAACCAATTGCAATAGGTCACCTGATTTTACTGAGGTGACCTAAAAAACTAGCTGTGTCGTAGCTATACAATTGCCTTTACTCAAGGGTCATCATTTTACAAAAGGAGAAGATTTTTCTTATACATGTATATTACTATGTAATACTTCTGATCCTCAAATATGACTCCACCATTTTTGATCTCCTATTGTGGTCCCATCTTACTCCGTGGTGCCATAATTTGAACAAACTTGAATCTACATTATGTCAGGAAGCATTTATATAAATTTCCACATTTCTGGCCTAGTGGTTCTTGAGAAGATTTTTAAATGACTCCACCCTATTTTTTTTATTACCTCCCCTTTGGATGGAGCATGTTCCTCATTTTGCACAAACTTGAATCCTCTTTACCCAAGCATGCATGTAGTGAATGCTGGACAACTCGCCCTCAAGACAACTCGCCCCCTCTTCGAGACAACTCGCCCCCTCTCTTAAGACAACTCACCCCCAATACTATATATACATATATATATATATTATCACACTTTATTCCTATTTTTGTTATTTTGTTTGTACAAAAATCTACACCTTTAACCCGGTAAAGATACGTCTTTTTATTTCATACTTTAAAACGAAGATCATGGTGAAATTCTAATAGAATTATACACAAAATAGAAAAAAGGTATAATTTTCATAATTCAATATTGACTAAGAATTATATTTACTGATCTTCACTTAATTATTTAAAACAAATAAATGTCACCAGTATTACGAACATTTTGGGATTTTTATTTGGGGGGGGGGTATCAATACGGTATGTATTACGTAAGTGTAAAGCTTGTGAGCGTTTTTCAACTACATTTTAATTCTTGTTGAAAAATCATGAATTTCCATTGAAGAATTTTTATTACAGCTTTGTTTACTTATTATTTTCACAGGGCGATTTCAAAGTGAAAAGTGAGTACCTTAACGTTTGAAGTAAATACTTAAGAGCGGGGGAAATCAAAGAATTAGATTTAAAGCAATACAAACAGATAATTGATAATTAATTATACCACGCCGGCTGAGTAACCAGCTAACACACTCCCAACCAAAACCCAGCCTGTGTCTGCTGTAATTATATATTTTTACATCAAAGTGATGATGAGTGTACTCAACCCAAGCACTGATCAATTTAAAGCTAGGTTTTGGTAGGGAGTGTATTAGCTGGCTAATCAGCCGGCGTGGTATAATTAATTAAATAAAAAGACGTATCTTTACGGGGTTAAAAGTGTAGATTTTTGTACAAACAAAATAACAAAAATAGGAATAAAGTGTGATAATATATATATATATAGCATTGGGGACGAGTTGTCTTAAGAGAGGGGGCAAGTTGTCTTGAGAAGGGGCGAATTGTCCCGAAGATGGGGCGAGTTGTCTTGAGGGCGAGTTGTCCTGATACCCATTGAGGCAAGTTTGGCTGATATTAGCCTTGCGGTGCTTGAGAAGAAGTCAAAAATATTGAAAGGGCATGAAGAGACGAAAAGACTGATGCTGGACAAAATGTGATCAGAATAGCTCATAGGAAGCTCATGTGAGCTAAAAAAGGTTAACACTATATGCCCCAGCCATGGCATGAATGAGGGATAAAACATTTTACATAATTTCATTAACAAACCTGACATTTTCTACAGTAATAGAGCTATCCAAGTCCTACAGAATGTTAGAGTCTCAGGGAAATTATCCTCATCAATCAGCCGGACATCTCAAGTAACTGCTACCCTGTAAAATTGATTTCAACATTAAGTACTAGCTAGGTAACCAAAATGATTTCTTCCCACCATTATATTATGCTATTAGAACACGAATGTCTACAAACAAATCATGTTATCATTCTGAATGTACCACACTGAGAACAAACCTCAATTTAAAAACACTCATAACACAATATCTAATCTCTGTATACATCAAGTTCTATACGACATCAATGAAAAGTTTCTCATCCGCTCACCTCCCAACGTAAATTTCAGAAAATAGTTATCATCCCTGTCACCTCACTACATAAAGTTCTGAAAACAGCTCTCCATATCCCTCATCTCCCAATGTAAAGTTCAGAAAATAGTTCTCCACCCCCTCACCTCCCAATGTAAAGTTCAGAAAATAGTTCTCCACCCCTTCACCTCCCAACGTAAAGTTCAGAAAACAGTTCTATACCCCCTCACCTCCCAACATAAATTCAGAAAATAGTTCTCTTCCCCCTCATCCCATAGTTCTCCACCCCTCACCTCCCAACGTAAGTTTCAGAAAATAGTTCTGCACCCCTCACCTCCCAATGTAAAGTTCAGATAATAGTTCTCCACCCCCTCACCTCCCGACGTAATTTCAGACAAGAGGCCCACGGGCCACGTTGCTCACCTGAGTCACCTTGGCCCATATCTGAAGACTTTCCATATATATTTGCATTAAAACCTTAGTCCCTATTATGGCCCAAACTACCCTTTGCAAACTTGAATCTACACTATGTCAGAAAGCTTTCATGTAAATGTCAACTTCTTTGGCCCAATGGTTCTTGAGAAGAAGATTTTTAAAGCTTTTTCCTATATTTGTATGTAAAACTTTGAACCCCCCCCCCACTTGTGGCCCCATCCTACCCCCCGGGGGCCATGATTTGAACAAACTTGAATGTGCACTATGTCAGAATGTTTTCTTGTAAATATCAGCTTTTCTGACTCAGTGGTTATTGAGAAAAGGATTTTAACTATATATTTGTATGTAAAACTTTGATCCCCCTTGTGGCCCCATCCTACCCCCGAGGGCCATGATGTGAACAAACTTGAATCTGCACTATGTCAGAAAGTTTTCATGTAAAAATCAACTTTTCTGGCTCAGTGGTTCTTGAGAAGAAGATTTTTCCTATATATTTGTATGTAAAACTTTGATCCCCTATTGTGGCCCCATCCAACCCCCGGAGCCCATGATTTGAACAAACTTGAATCTGCATTATGTCAGGAAGCTTTCATGTAAATCTCAGCTTTTCTGGCTTAGTGGTTCTTGAGAAGAAGATTTTAAAAGTTTTTCCCTATATATTTGTATGTAAAACTTTGATCCCCCCTTGTGGCCCCATCCTACCCCCGGGGGCCATGATTTGAACAAACTTGAATCTGCATTATGTCAGGAAGCTTTCATGTAAATCTCAGCTTTTCTGGCTTGATGGTTCATGAGAAGAAGATTTTTAAAGTTTTTCCCTATATATTTGTATGTAAAATTTTGATCCCCCCTTGTGGCCCCATTCTACCACCGGGGGCCATGATTTGAACAAACTTGAATCTGCAATATGTCAGGAAGCTTTCAGGTAAATTTCAGCTCTTCTGGCCCAGTGGTTCTTGAGAAAAAGATTTTTTAATGACCCCACCCTATTTTTGCATTTTTGTGATTATCTCCCCTTTAAAAGGGACATGGCCCTTCATTTGAACAAACTTGAAAGCCCTTCACCCAATGATGCTTTTGGCGATGTTTGGTTGAAATTGGCCCAGTGGTTCTGGAGAAGTCGAAAATGTGAAAAGTTTAACAGACAGACGGACAGACAGACAGACAGACGACGGACAAAAACAGATCAGAAAAGCTCACTTGAGCTTTCAGCTCAGGTGAGCTAAAAACGGTTCTCACCCCTCACCTCCCAACGTAAAGTTCAGAAAATAGTTCTCCAACCCATCATGTCTCAATGTAAAGTTCAGAAAATAGTTCTCCTATCCTAAGGATATAAGGATTTCCCCCATATGTTCGAATTCACATGTAAACTTTGATCCCTATTGTGGCCCCATCCTACCTCCAGGTTCCATGGATTTTATAAACTTGAATCTGCACTATGTCAGGAAGCTTTCGGGTAAATGTAAACTTCTTTGGCCCAGTGGTTATTGAGAAGAAGATTTTTAAAGATTTCCCCTTTATATTTCTATATAAAACTTTGATCCCTTATTGTGACTCCACCCTTCTCCTGGGGGCATAATTTATATCAAAGGCCTGAAGGGCCTAAGAGTTGACTCGCACTTCATTGTCAACTGGAATAGGTAATCTTGAAGGAGCAAGATCATAGTAATCAAGGATGATGAACATCGTGTGTGTGAGTTCGCATATGCACGCTTCTTTTATCAGGAGTTATACTTTAGTGCATCATAACTGTGTAAAGTGACTAAATTTGACTAAGTCATGACCACTGCCATTTAAATTGCATGTACATATCCAACATGGATGTAAAGAGTCATTGCTAACTGATGATTGTGCTAAACAATCCATGATGTACAAATGCTAAGAATTGGAGGAAAATCATTATGTAGTCATATAGCACTTTATATCACAACAGAAAACCCTCAAATAAGTACCACAGTGGTTGTAAGAAGATGCCATCCAACAAAAAGTTTAACAAATCAATTCCTTGAGCTTAAACTTTAGTCAATGTTAGAATGAATATGCAGTTGACATCTTTAAGAAACATCGCTGTTTTTACTGTACTGACTCTCAATGCATATTTTGAGAGTTTATTCAGCAACTAGTCATAAAATGCTACCATCAAAACAATAAAGAAAAAAAGAAATGTTGTCAAACAATACAAACATACAACACCCCTACATGGTGCCGAATTGAAAAGGGTTATACACATAAGTCATTTAATTGATAATAGTACCAAACCGATGGAAGTGGAGATGTTGAGTGGACAATATTAACTATGTCCAGCATTGACCGACCTTGACCTTTGACCATGTGACCTAAAATAAATAGGAGTCATCTACTCCATAGGATATACCAGCGAACCAAGTTTGGTGTCAATCAAGCTACTGATTCTTGAAATGCAGGAGACAATATATTACTATGTCCAGTTTGACCCTTGATCTTTAACCCTGTAACCTCAAAATCAATAGGGGCCATCTACTTCTTCAGATGTATCAGTGTTCCAAGTTTGATGTCCGTCAAGCAAAGGGTTCTTGAGATATTGAATGGACAGTATATTCCTATGTCCATAGTGGACTGACTCTTCACCTTTTGACCTAGAAATCAATACGGGTCCTCTTCTACTCATAACCAACCAATATTTGAAATATCGTAATGATCAAGTGAATGGTTCCAAAGATATTGAGCGAACATGTGGTCTGCCAACCGACAAGTGCAAAGCAATCCCCCCTTTTCTTCTTTGAAAGAGGGCATAAGTAATTGTTTACAAAATCTCATATAGTCACATGAATTTAGAAATATGGCTGAAATGAGTTTCCGTTCTTCAGAAAAATGTAAATACTGACTATTACAATGACATTAATGGGCTTCCATAATTCTAGAAGAATGATATTCGTATTTAACAAAATATAATACGCACTTTTTAATTTTTTTATGAGAAGAGACACATACTACATGCCACTATAAAGGTTTTTGACTCATTAAAAATGTTTTAGTCAATGTAATGTGCACTTAGGTTTTTGCCACATTGTTACCTATCTACAAGCATAAAATTATTTCAAAAAAATATCTTACACCCTGTAACTAATTATTAAGAAACAGCCAATTAAAATTTATCATCGTTCAATTTTTAAAACTGCCATGATATTATGACACCGTGACTAGCACGTTTGTGTACACGTCTTTTGTCACCTGATTTTGTCAGATTTCTGCATGATTTCTACCTGATCAGGATATAGGGCTCACGGCGGGTGTGACCGGTCGACAGGGGATGCTTACTCCTCCCAGGCACCTGATCCCACTTCTGTGACCGTGTTTGCCCACCTATCTATTTGGTATTGCTTATAGGAGTTATGAGATTGATCACTGTTTGTCATCTTCGCCTTCCATGTTTCCCGTTTTTCATGGGTCTGGGAATATGCGATTGCTTTTGAGTTTTAACTTTCCTTTTACAGTAAACGACTGATCTACTTTACCGATCTAAATGCAGTGAAAGTTTAAAGGGTTATGTTTGAATTCATCATTTAGTACCAATTACTGACTTTGATTAATTACCGATGGGGGTCGTTATATTGCACCTTGGTATATCATTTTTGGAAGATTGGGTGATGTTTTGATTACAAAACATTGAACGCTCGCATCGGCTATTTAATTGATATGAACTTTAAACAAAGAAAATATCGAGTCTGTTAAAACTTTATTGCTACAAACTCTCGTGCTTTGCTGAAATTGACATTATTTCCCCGAAAATACTGCTATGCGTACAAGGACAAGGTTGCCGTTTTCTTAAGAAACAAATTTCCTGCACTGTAAATAAATTCTAGTGCATGTTTTTTCATTATTTCCACAAAATGCACAAAGATTGCACACATTTCCACAATTTACAGGCCACAAAAGGGGATGCATATTAAATATATATCCGGCACATTACAGTAAATGTGATTCTCTAGGCCTATTTCTGACTGTAGAATAGTCTGAAAGCGAAAACATAACAAACTGAACGACTGCGTCCCTCGTCTCAACCCAGTAGATTCCTGCAGAAATAGTCACATGGTTTAGGCTTTGACACGCTTTCGAAGACGGGGAGTATGATCAGTCTTAACAGACCAATACCATTTTCAAATATTTTCTATGCTTTCCCAACCTCAGAAAGCGAGATATTACTTTCTTTCCTATTAAATATTTACTTACAAGTTATTTGTTTCATGTTTAAGAATCTATTTTTGTAGTTTATATATTTATACACACATCCGTCGCATGTTTAATAAAAAAAGTACAATCGCCTGTGTGACAGTTATTGACTTAATTTGCTTACATCATGTATTCATGCGCACTATGTCTAGTTTCTTTAAACGTATTGAGGGGACTCATTTAAATTACATTGTTATAAGATTGTCAACATACATGTATGATGTTTCTTCAAAACTTAATGAAGCTGTTCAAAAAAGCAAATTAATTTTTTTGAAAAGATCTTTGTGCGTGGGAGTTATTTGCTGTCGGTGTAAGAATACACAGAAAGTTTGTGAATCGCAATAAATCCGCACACCGTTGACAGCAAGGAGTGCTTCACGAGCCGACTCAAAAACCTGAATTTGCATTATGTCAGGAAGCTTTCTGGTATATGCAAACTGTTTTTGCTTGGTGATTTTTCAGAAGATGATTTTAAAAAGATTTTCCCTATACATGCATATTTACAGTAAAACTCTGATATAGCGAATTTCTGGGGACCCTCTATAAAACTTCCTATAAGCGTAATTCGCTATACGCTTATAGCGAATTCATAATTCAAATATAACGAATTCGTTTACTTATAAAACTGATTTGTTCTACATGTATATCAGTTCTATAAGAAAGCAGCAATCGATATACTTGCGTTTGTATTGTCTTTAAGAGAAATGAAGCCTATATATTTTCGAGAAGAAATATGTTTATACAAGAAATATACACATTGATTTATATATGATAATTTATCTTGATGGATTATTAAGTCATGCAAGAACATGTCGAAAGAAATGCCAATAAACTTTTGCACAAAACATACATGTACAGTCTATTGCAATTGTCATTTACTTGTTGCTTTACACAAATAATGGAGTGTGCGATAAAATAAATGCAATCAAACTTCAAATTTAATTAACGAGAATAGTAAACAATACCGACAATATATTTCCTAAACGTATGTGTAAGTATTGTTTTGCGTTAACAACCTTTTTTGAAAAAATACAAACGGAAATTTTGTAATAAGTGTTGATCCTCTATGTCAATGGAAAACGATTGTTAAAAATCACATAGAGTTTAAAATGAAAAAAATAAATTCGTTATAAAAGGTGATTTTTACGTTCATTTTTAATTCAAGGGGAATAGGAATTTACTTCGTTATATCCATAAATTCACTATATCCGTGTTCGTTATAGACGCAGATTTTTATATAGAATATATAAAGAATTTGCCGGGGAAATCTTTTTCACTTCGCTATAGCCGTAATTTCGCTATATCCGTGTTCGCTATATTCGAGTTTTACTGTATATGTAAAACTTGGATCCCCTATTATGGCGCTATCCTACACTCGGGCGCCATAATTTTAACAAACGTAAATCTGCACTATGTCAGGAAGCTTTCATGTAAATTTATATTTTCCTGGCACAGTGGTTCTCGAGAAGATTTTCAAAGATTTTACCTACACATATGAATGTGTAAAAGTTTGATCCCCTATTGTGGCCCTAATGAACCCCTGGGGGCATGGTTTTAACAAACTTAAATTTGTACTATGTCAGGAAGCTTTCATGTAAATTTCTGCTCTTCTGGTCCTGACAAGAACATTTTTAAACAACCCCAACCAATTTTTGCATTTTCATGATTATCTTCCCTTTGAAGGGGGCATGGTCCTTCATTTGAACAAACTTGAATCCCCTTTACCCAAGGATGCTTTGTGCCAAGCTTGGTTGAAATTGGCCTACTGGTTCTGGAGAAGAAGATGAACATGTGAACAGTTTATGATGACCCCTACGACAATGATGACGGACAATGGACAAATTTTTGTAAGAAAAAATGGCCCCAATACACATCATTTCAGCCCAATAAATTTCAAAATGTCCCCACCGTTTTACCATAAATGGGGTCATTGGCCTGTTGTGTTTGTCCTTCCCAGGCACTGATGACCCTAATCCTATCCTCTGGAGCCAGACTTCAAACAATTTACAATATGTCAGGAAGGTTTCACATGACTTATAGAGGTTTCGTCATTTCTAGCTCAGTAGTGATGGAGACGATTCTTAAATGACACAATGCTATCTTTTTTCATTTGTTGATTATCTAACATTTGAAGGTAACGAATTTAATCCTTTAACGGTACTAAGTTTGGTTGAAATTGCGCTATGTGATTGTAGAGAAGTTAAAAATAAGTTTACAGACAGTTTGACAGACAGATGTACAACAGACAATTGGTGATCAGAAAAGCCCACTTGAGCTTATAGCTCAAACAAGCTAAAAAAAAAAAAGATAGAAATTTTACCAGCTCCATACAAAAGTTTGTCTCCAGAAATGGATCAGATGCTATGAGAACCTCTGTCTGCTTTTAAGAGATATCGGTAGGAACTGCTACTGCAGAGTGTCACCATCTCATGAGGCCCAGGGAGCTGAAAAACCAAAGTGAGAATGAGTGCTGGAATGACCAGAAATCAGACAAGTAAATGAAATTTTCAACAAATTAAAATCCTCATGAATTTTGTCAAAAGAAGCCAGCTTGTTATCTTCTAAACAGGAGACTCACTGGTTTTATCGCTCACCTGAGCATTGGTTATATGTAATAATAAGGATACAAAGGCAATGATAAATTTCCTATATTGAACCTGTTTTGGAGCCAGACCTTGGCAAAGGGGCAATGGATTTTACATTTTAAATTCTGGTTTTTTAAGGTTTTCATTGGAAGGGTCTGGGCCTTTGCAATTGGGAAAAATAATGGCATTTGTTTGAACTTGGGAGAAATGTTTCATACAAAGAAGTAGGGAGAAAACCAATCCAGAGTGAATTAAGGTAGAACTGGACTCTTTCTGACTTTCAATTTGGTCAAAGCTTACCTCATTTAAATAAGCAGAGGCCAAAATATTAGGTTTACATAACAATTTTGAGGCAAAAATTGTAATCTATGGGCCAGTGAAGATTTATGAACAATTAGGCTACCCTGCTTTGATTTGTTTTCATTGTTTGGGAATTTCAAAGTACAAAATGGGAAAATACCTGTTTTTTTAGGATGGCAATGAAACCTTATTTCAGCGCCCTAAAAACCCTAAAATTCCTAAAATTAGAGGGCATTTCATACATCGTAACAAAGTATTCATATGGTGGACAATGCATCCCATCTTAAGACAGACATACATACATTGCTGTACCATATTACATCCCACCTACAAACGGGCTTACAGACATTGATGTACCATGGTATGCCCCGTCTACAGACAGACATACAGACATTGCTGTACCATAATACTCCACATCTACAGACAGACACACAGACATTGCTGTACCATAATACACCCCATCTACAGACAGACATACAGATATTGCTGTACCATAATACATCCCATCAACAGATGGACATACAGACATTGCTGTACCATAATACATCCCATCTACAGATGGACATACAGACATTGCTGTACCATAATACTCCACATTACATCTACAGACAGACATACAGACATTGCTTTACCTTAAGTTAATACGTCCCATCTAAAGACAGGTATATAACATGTTCAATATTGGTAATGCACGACAGACGAAACACAGTGATGGATGCAGACCAACAGCAATAATCACTCAGGTAACCTGGGGAGTCAGGTACATGTAATCTACTGTTAATTCTGAAGGTAACTGTATGTAAACTGGTACAATACAGGCAGCTATAACTCATATCTTTGACTACAAACCAAATTGACAACATTCAATCAACATTAATATGTAAAATAACATCATTAGCAAGTGCTGTATTATAATTTACATAGTCTAAGGGAGATAACTGTAAAATGTGTGTTCATGCTCATTACATGAACTAAACTTTTTGCAATAAAAATGAATACTTCTCTGACTCTTCTCAGGGCAAATAAGGACACCCACTGATTGCTACACCCAGCAATTTTCAATAAAGTGTTCAGTCTCCAACAGCAGGCAATGATGGGGTGGTCAGTTAAATAAAATTCTTCTGCCCATTCATACAAGTCCCTAAAAATTTTCAATGATCAGTTATTGCCAAAATTGAGAATGTAAATGAGGCTGAGCTGATCGAGTCACATAATGTTGCCAGCTGGTGAATGTCAAGACACTCGGGAGAAATGAGTACCTACATGAAATCCCTCTGTAGAGTGAGAAAACGAAGATGGCA
The DNA here is from genome assembly GCF_947568905.1 of Ostrea edulis. Taxonomy (NCBI): domain Eukaryota; kingdom Metazoa; phylum Mollusca; class Bivalvia; order Ostreida; family Ostreidae; genus Ostrea; species Ostrea edulis. Next base: position 72,700,714 of record NC_079172.1, on the reverse strand, counting down.
TCGACTATTGCGTTAGTTTTATGTGACAAACAAAACCTAGCTCAGACTCATTTTTAAATATTTTCTTTAAATTATGTAACAAGACTTGATTTATTTCTACAAGAGATTATAAAAACAGTGTATATATATTTTTTTCTTTTCTTAATTATTTGCTAGCAGTTAACATGATTATTGGGTACAATATATATACTATGTGTAACAGTGTTAGTAAGTTTAACAATGAATGTTTGAAATCTAAGAACTGTTTTTAATAAAAGTGTTTTATTATATTCATGAATCATAAAACTTGAACCAGCCATTTTCATATCCATTGGGCCCAAGGGGTGGTAAAAGTTCACAAATGATTATTTAAAAATATAAGTTGATAGCCGGTCAAGTGAAACTTATTTAAAATAATGTAGCTCTGTACCTTGTACATCTTCACAAGTCAAGGGTTATTGATTCGTTACCTCGCACTAACGTTAGTGTGAGGTAACGAACCAATAACCCTTGACTTGTGAAGATGTACCTTGTAATGCTTCTCGAGAAACTTCTCTGATGGGACGAACAGTCCTGGTCACTCTTCTGATAATGGACTGGGCAAATCCATTCCATGTCTGTGTGCAGGGTAGTGCTACAATCCCCATCATTAGCTTAGTGGACAACATCCTAGATAAAATAAACAATACGAATTAAATAAAAAACATAAACAAACATCTCAGTACAAAACAAAACAAGCTGGACAGGGTTACGAGCCCGAGACAAACAAGTGGACATCCTGAGCAGCGTTCAGATCCAAATCATTAGTTTTTCAATTATTCTTTGATATTAATATTCTTTTAATTTACACTAAATGCAGGGCTCAAAATTAACGAGAAATACTCGCACAATGCGAGTACATTTGAAGAAGAGCGAGTAAAAATAGTGGACACTTGAAAATTTTAGCGAGTTGTGATTTACAAACTATGATCGTATCGTATCCGTTTTATACGGTAATGTGCCATTCGCTTTTCTTAAACCTGCACTCTGAATCATACAAATGCTTACATGAACGATCGATTTCAACCACCGTTTCTATCTGGATTTTTCTTTTACGATTTTGAAGGAACTCGGGAGTCAAACAAATGCTTTAGAGGTCGGGCATCGGATTATGATGAAAAATGCATGTGCCACGAGTCCTGTTCACCTATAGGGGTGATTAAATTGAATTCTAAGTATGAGGTTTTTGTTATTCATTTATCTAAGAAGAAGAAAAAAAGTCGTAGTCTATGTTTTACCAAGTCTTCCGGTAGTTATTTTCATCAGAATCATGAGAATGTCCTATCTAAATTAATTTATTGTCATATTGAGGTCGGGTTGTAGTGATGACACAAGTGCACTGCTCACCGCGTAGACGATTATCAAAAAAGTTCATGGGACTCGTGATCGTGCTGCTTATAAAACCATGAGTCCCGGATGCTCTTTGAAGAATCACTAGTGACAAATCTGATGTGGCATGAAATTGGACCTGCGGTAAACAGGTTGTGGATTAGAGGTGCGATAATCAAGAGACCTAAACATGACTTACGTAACTTAGTGTCTTTTCCAAACGATGCCTATTGACCCACAAGGCTCAGTAATGAATAATGATGGGAAAAATACATGTAATTGATTTAAAAAAAAAACAACATGAAAAAAGAGCACTGCTTCATTATTTTTATTTTAGCTTGTAGGTTTTCATTTTAGCCTGCGGATTTTTTACCCACAGGCTAAAACTAGCCTGTGGTAAAAAAAAGTTAATTTCGACTCCTGTAAATGATACATTTTTTATGCTGTGCCCCACAACGAAACCCCACAGGTGGATATAGTGCATCTTCCCCTACCTGGACTCAGAGGTCGCGATGTTAACTATGAATCTACAAGACATGGAGATGCTAGTACACATCATTTTAAAAAAAATATAATTCATCATGATTTGGTCCTTTAAAAGATTTTCATTAAAATGTCTACTTTATTCATACATAATAATTACAACTCTTTTGTGACTCCATCCTAATCCCAGGGGTCATCTTAACATGAAATAACTGTAATCTACAGTGAATGAGGATGCCCATCTGATCTGAGTTGTAGCATTATCTCTTTTAAAACAAAAATCTCAGTTCTGTGTATTCCTCCTAGTGACCTCATCTTGAACACAAGAGTCGTGTTGTGTACAAATTAAAGATGATGCATGCATATTTATTTGTAAACTGAATTTAATTTTTTGAATACACTTCTATATAAAACTTTAGACTCCTATGCTGTCCCATACTAATGGGTGGGTGGTGGTCACATTGGTGTGCATAAATTAAAATATTCTGTAAGTCCTTAGGCCATACTCCTAACACATAGGTTACAATATTAAACAACTTGAACCTTTATATCAAATGTCATATTGTACCCTGTGGTTCTTTGAACCTCTTTTCATATGTCATCCTTGTCCCCAGAGACAGATGTGACCTAAACCAGTGGCGGATCTACAGCGGGTTACCCCCCCCCCCCCCCCCTCTCCCCTCCCCTCCCCTCACATTTGGTTGAATAATTTTTTAAAAAGAAAGAATTTTTTTGTCATTTTATGGTCTTGAGTAGAAAAAGTACAGATTTAGGTCGCACCCCTTTTAAAATTGCCTAGATCCGCCACCGATGTAAACAAACTCAAAAATTTCTGTGGAAACGAGGGGGTTAGTTATATTCGGTCGATAGGCCTAATCACAGGAGTTTGAAATTCAATAAAGTTAATAAAATGTGCTATGCTTACAAACTCCTGTGGCCTAATTTCTGTGGGGGTTAGTTATATTCGGTCTGAGACCGAATGTAAATAACCCCCTTGTTTCCACAGAAATTACGTTAGGCCTAGTTGACAATCCCATAGATATTTCTTTTCTACAACTCACATATTATGCCGTTACCTATATAGATAATTAACCAGACAATATATTCAGTGTGTTACCTAATAGCACTGTACCTGACAGTCAGTTTTCCTAAGTATACCTGTAAAGATCCCTAAAATAAACTTTTCTTCAGAATTCGGCAGCCATTTCCGTTTTCACAGCAAGTGTCTTCTGCTTCTTAAAGAAAGACAACTCTTGTAGATTTTAGTGGTATAAATTAACGGTAACAGGTCGTTCCGGCCCCAAAACTAATCCGTCCCCTGTTATAGTCGTTCCGTCCCAGGTTGATCCGGCCCCAGTCAATCCGGCCCCTAGGTTTATATTTTTAGCTATTACTGTCTTCTTAATTACAGTTAATGCTATAATTTTCATCCAAACATCAATATAATTATATTGTTTGTAGTGATTATAACCATGATTTAGATTTAGATACCTACACATTTCATTTATTTTAAAATATTACATCATGTAAATTTTGAGTATTAAAAGTATGAAAAAATAATAAATAGCAAACGTGCCACTCAAATGAAATTTTGATAATGAATTAATTCTCTATAAAATTGTCTATGTTATTATATTTGATCTTTTATTTTGAATTTTAAAATTTAACTTGTATTGCTTTAATTCAAATTTGATGAATTAATACGTTTTTTATTTACCATATTAAACAATGTTTCATCATTTATAAAACATAAATGTACTTCCCACCCCATTACATAAATCATAAATAGAAATTATCTATAAAAAGTATATTGGGACGGACTACGGTAATTGTGGCCGTAATGACTTGGGGGCCAGATTGACCTTAGGGCCGGGTTGATCGACATTCTAAATTAACATGTCTTAAGAAAATTCTTTCAAAAAGGGAGGTGAATTGAAGACCGCAAAAGAGCAAATGCTGATAATATTTGGTTGATAACGTTCAAATAAAACCCACCCACTAGATCCGCTACTGTAAATTATGCTAAGCTAAAATTATTATTTCAAAATATCAGCGTAAACTTAATCTTCCGGCCACTCCACACTTATTAAATTGTTAGAATATTGTAGATCCACGCCACATTTTTTACGCTTTGGCTACAAGGTTAATTTGAATTTACTTTTCTCGCATTATTCAGATACGAAGACAAGCAGTCATTCCAAACCCCTGAAGATACCCCCCTCCCCCTTAATTGATTTGTAAATGACAAATGATATACATACATTCATGTTAGGTCCACCCCAATGCTCGATAAGTAATAATAATAATAATAATGTCCTTTATTTAAACAGGATAGCACAATGAGTTTAAAAACTACTTTACATTGTGGTCGTGAAAACATATATACAGACAGCAGTATTAGACAGACACAATATAGAATAGTAGGCTATATAAAGGTATGTTCTATACATACATGTACGCTATTTACGTATTTAAAACTGGAAATAAATAAATAGATAAATGAAAAAAAAAAAACCTGAAAATAATCAAAAACAAATCTATATGGTTTTAATTTCCTGAATGAAAAAAAAATTCTAAGAGAAGCGGATTTAAAAGTTTCCAATGTTGGGTAATATTTTAAAACTTCTGCCATATTATTCCATAACCGTGAACCGTAAATTGTAAAAGATCTTCTAAAATAATGTGTCTTTGCTCGTTGGATGTATAATGAATTACTTTGACTTAATCTGGTAGATCTACTGCTAATTTCATGAACATACTGAAAAAAAAACCCATCTAAATAATCGGGGGTTAGACGATGTAAAACTTTGAAGACAATAATGATGGTTCTATATACAAAATAGTTTGACAGAGGCATCCATCTAAGTTGCTGCATCATTTCTGTTGTAGGTGTATAAATATTTCTATTTAAAATCAAAGTACTGAAAGTACTGAAAGACGGGGTTGGTGGGTTGGTGACTGATTGATTGTAAATTGTTTAACGTCCTTCTCGGTAATTTTTCACTCATAAGGAGACGTCACCAAGACCGGTGAAAGATTTCCAAATTAGGCCTTTGCTCGGCGCTTACCGCCATTGAGCAGTGAGGGTTCGTTAGCGTGCCACACCTACTGTGACACAGGGCATCTGTTTCTAAGGTCATATCCGAGGACTCGTGACATTCACACTTGATGCTGAGCGTTTGGCGATGGAACTGTCACTACCTGTTTTAACGAGATAAGTATGTTGAAGCCGGGATTCGAACCCCAACCTTCTGCAGGCTGGGCGAATGCTCTAACCTCTAGACCACCGCGGCGGTCAAAATGGGGTGGGTCATTTAAGAGACTGATAGATATGTGTATTGTAACGTCTAAATTTATTTGAAAGATTATGTACACGTAGCTATTCTTTCAATTTGAAGGATGTTTTATCTCCTACTTCGCAGATGAAGGGGAATTCGTTCGTACAGGTATCGTCGTCCCAGTAACCGTTACCATTCCAATTCAGTGTTCCACAATGCTGAATTCCTTGGTTATTGTCGGGGTTGTTTGTGGACCAATTGGTGTACGGTACGTTCTCTCCCGTGGTGATTGACCGCCAGTTATCTTCGCCTCCTTGGTCAGTAACTCCAATCCATGTGGGTTCTTTCAAATTAATGATGAAAAGTTTCAATACCATAAGCATTTATATTTACACATTTCAGTGAAAGGTGAAGATAACGAACAGTGACCAATCTCATAAATCCTATATGGAATACAAAATAGAGAGTTGGACAAACACGGGTCCCTAGTAATCTGAACAACGCTTATCCTCGTCTATACGTAGCTAGCCACGGGTGTCGTTGTTTTGAATTATATTCCTTAGAGACATAGAGTGCTTTGTTGCTTGGCGAAATATATTTTCAGTGCGGAAATTAATCTATAAATTTTTCTATGCATTTTTACAGTTAAGGTAAGCAGCATTCAAGGGCGGATCCAGGAATTGCAGTGACGGGGTTGCCACTTTATGAGGCTGGGGGCCGCCTTGAGGCCTGGTGGAGGCCGAGTGGGTGAAGCCCCCAGAAGCTCCTGGATTTTACAGATTTTATAGGGCTTGAAATATGTCTCTTATTTAGTCATTTGTACTATTTTCTATCATTTTCAATAAGGTGAAATTAATAAAATGACGCATTTTTAAAGAGTTTTTTCCCCGAAAAAATTAAGTTCCTCCAATAAAGTAATTCAAGAAATCAATAGATTTTGTGATTTATTTTTCCGAGAGTGGAAGAAATTATTGCTTCTTTTATTCTTTTATCGTTTAGTATACATTTTTCTAAACAAGATATCACGAGTTACCTTAAATTTGAAAATTAGCTCACAGGGATATATCGAATCGACATATGAATGACTGATGTATTATTGTTTATAAGTAGTATAACGCCTCCCGATAGGGGGTTCAACTGAGTGCACTTTTTATGCAAATGAGGTGAAGCAAGGGCGTCTTTTGATTGGTCAAGCGGTGTCGGGGTCAACGGAGTGGTTCAATATCTAGGACGGGGTCAACCCTAGCAGGGGTTGTAGGCCGGGTGTCGGGTGAATAAGTTGGCCTATGGCCGCTGGTCTAATTTTAGCATGCGGTACTTTCGGTTTGAGTTCCTGGAATGAGTTCCTGCTATTTTTCTGAAAATCAAATCCAGTGAAATCCTGTGTATTAAATCTAAAAGAATAACACAAGGTTTTAAGTTGACATGTTTATTAAAGAACAATGGTACAAGCATAGAACAATGCAAAACAGTTCAATAAGCATAAAAACAGTTCAATAAGCATAAAAACAGTTCAATAAGCATAACAGTTCAAGCACAGTCCATTACTTTCTGCTGAGTTTCTTCTTCTTTTTTGGCCGTTCTTCAGTAGGTGCGGGCGGATTCCACATCTCTAACGGTGTGTATTCTCTCTTCACAGGGGGTTTTGAGCCAGGTACGGACCCAATCATCGCATCTATCTCCGCTTGTTCTTCTGGACACTCACTAATCCAGTGTCCTATTTTTCCGCATTTGAAGCAAGGATCCTTTTGTTTGGTTTTCTTGCTGGTCTGTTGAGAATCTGCTGACCTCGATTTCTTACTGGTCTGCGGATAATCTGTTTTCTGTGGGCAATCCGGCGACCAATGTCCTGTTTCTCCACACGTGTAGCACGGGTTAGCAGTGTAATCTGGAGTGTATTCCTTCCTAGGTTTTTTAGAAGTCAGCTCTTCCAGCTTCTTCAGTAGGATTGTGGTATGATTTCCAATCTCATTACTCAGCACATTAATGCGGTTAACGATCCCGTCTAGTGTCGTGGTAATGATGGCGAAATCGGTCCTGCTCATGGGGGAATCTTCTCCACCGAAGGGGAGTTTATCGTATAAGCCCATCTCCAGTCCCGTAGCATCCTGTGAATCGGGAAAATAGAAGCCTAATCCGGGGTCTGTCGGATTCTGGCTAGGGAGGTAATCCGAGGTCTGGGCCATCTTCTCTTGTCGAGCAACGTGGTCTGAAGGCGTGAGATTGAAGCTCGTGGTCTGGTTCGAGGTCTGGGCCATCTTCTTCTCTTCTCTTCTTCTTTGAGCAACGTAGTCTGGAGACGTGAGCAAGAAGTTCGAGGTCTTCCCCAGTTCAGTCTTCTGATCGTCACTCTTAGCTTTCTTCAGTTCAATGTAGTCTTTCTGTGGCCCCATCTCCTTCTGTACCAGCTGATCTATTTTCTTCTGAGCTTTGTCCACAAATTCTAGTTGTTTCTGAGCCATGTCTTCTGGAAGGTGATTGAAGATCGAATGAGGACTGACACTGGGGCTCCGCTTTTATAGCCAGCAAAATGTCTAGACTATTCTGTCTCGTGGGGGACACGTGGGGAGCACGTGGTTGCATCATCTTTTTCTGGAAAAACCGGTTTCAGCTAGAACATCGCGCGACCAGCGCGTGCTAGTGCACTAATTGAACTTGAAAAGCCGGTTTCTCGCGACCAGCGCGTGCTAGTGCACATTGGTACACATTGACTTTAGTGGAATGGAACTTATATTGGTGTTTAAAGTAGCCCTAAAAAGGGCTGTGCATGAAGTTTTTATTTTTAAAAATGGCCGGCTTCATACGCAGGTTCTTCTATATACACGTGTAAGTCATGATCTTCTGATATAATGTGTTGTACTAATTGTCGAGCTCTTCTCCCGGGGAAACGTATCTCTTCGATGGTTTCCCACATCCAGTGTGCATCCCAAAACAATACCCATACACTTCTCCGGTGACGTGGTTTCTCCAGTCGAATAAATCCCGATACTTTTTGAGTGCCGTTCAATAACGTGTAAAACTGGTAAATCATGTACTGTATGAGGGGGGAATTTTTCAGGTACATGTCACTTAAACGCAGGTAAAGATCCTCCACTGTTTCATGTGACCGCAATACATAGTCAAAACACCAATTTTTAGATCGGCCCCAGCGTAATCGATGCCGACATCTCTGTACTAAATTGTCCCAGATCTCCATCTCGTCTACATAATCTTCTACTATGGTTAAATTCTCCACTTGTTGTATTCCCTGGCGGCGGCGTCTCGCTCTTAAAATTCTCCGTGTATCCATGACTGAAGGTCAGACAAGAATGACTGTAGAAAAACCAGCTGACGTACAGGTGTTTGATCACGTGGTGCAGGTGTTTGATCACGTGATGCATAACCTTTACCTATAAATACAGGTGTTTTCTGAACGTTCGTTATTTACTATGGGCGGCAGTGCTACTACGAGAATAAATGGATATAGCTATGTACTACAATGTATGAACGTGGCCTTACATAATCCTCTCATTCAAAATGCTCGTCAATTTGTACAACAGATGTCACCGGAGGTCAGAAATGTACATAGTTTTCAACGGATTGCTGATTCATTAGCGGAGAATACCAATACGGGACGTTTACTCATGATTTATTTGTATGCTGAGGAATTGAAACAGAACCTTCCAGACCAGATGAGTGACATTGATCGGATCTTACGCGATTGTCTACAAAAAGGATTCGTGGAACTGATTCGTATGAAAGGAATGGAGGTCCTGTTATAAAACAAGAACGTTTTGGAATTTTTTCATTTACAAACCATGGCTGAAAGTGACAACATCGCAGAAAAAGCGCATAACCATGCATTAGAATGGGTCGAGAAAATGCAAGACGATACGGTGTTTCAATTCGCTAAAAATTTTCTGATAGCGGGAGTGTTTCCAATGACTCTGGACGAATATACAGATCTACGGAACCGGATATACATCAATCTCTATAACGATGCGGGATTGATGTTAATTTATGTCCTGGGGGAGGAATTCAAGAAACGCATGCCTGAAAAAACCGCCGAGATTGAAAGTATCACCAAGGACTGGCTTCGAGAAGTATACATAAAGTGTGAAGAACTTAATTCATTTCATTTATTCCCGGAGGATGGCCAGCAGTGACCACATCACAGAGAAAGCGATAGTTTATGTATTGGATTATCTCACAGACATTCATTCTTGGCAGATTGAATTTGTGTTACACTATATGCGAGAAGAATTATTTCCCATCAGCTTAAAGGACTATCCATGTCTCTGTCAGTATTTGATCGAGAACCGGATCACCCCGCAAGCCTTAGTATTGATTCATTTAATGGGCCAGGAATTGAAACGAATTCGACTCACAGACAGAGCAGAAATCGAGAAAATCAGACTACGATGTCTTCGAGAGATGTACGTCAAGTTAAACGTGTGACTTTTAATCTGGACAATAATGAAGTGTATCGGTTACCCGAAGAAGACCGGACAAGTATCTGGATGACTGTAGCCGCTGATCGATATCGATTTCAACGCAGGATTCGAGAAATGGAAAAAATGTTGGACCCTATTTTAAAAAGACATGTGAATTGGTGTTGTGTGTGGGAGTTATGTATTTGAAATATGTGCCATGAATAAAATTGTTTACACGAAAGCTGTGTTTGGTTGAGTCTCTCAGAGAAGGGTTTATTTGATGAGGAATCCAGAAAATCCTAAAGGTAGAGTGAAAATCGAATCAAATAAGGTGTTTTCTATCGAATAGACCTTATGAGATGTTTTTAGGGATGTACATGGTCGAGAAATAAATTTTTAAAGAGGTGGTGAAGAAACATTGAACCTCGACTCGAGCTCTTTAACCTCTGTTTCTTTGAAAACTATGCGACGTAGCAAAATAAAAATAAGTTTAACGCATTCGCCGTCTCAGAATCTATCAGATTAAATCTACCTTGCACAGATATCGAATGTCTAGAAAAAGACAATGAGAAAAAACTCTCTACTCGAAAGCACAAATCCGCCATTTTGACGGCCACCATCTTGGCTTCGTCTCCGAAGCGAGGGATGTTTTCGAGGAGGTCCGCGCTTTCCTGATATATACCGACGCACTCGCCAGTTCGCTTCACTGGTGATCCAGCACAGTTGTAGAAGATTTTTGAAGATTATTTAAGAAGAAAGAAGAAAGAAGAATGGCTGCAAGAAGAGACCCGCTCTACAATTTCCAGACCTTGCCTGGCTTTCGGTACCGGCTGGTAGTGGTGGCTGAGGAACGGGTAGGGGATAATTGGGTCGTGCGTTCTGAGAACGACCTGAGCACCTTCTCCCCTTTCGACCAGAGTGGGGTCCGTGAGATCATCTGTCGGGTGCGGGCAGAGTATGAAGGGAGTGGACGCCGCCGCCGCACCGCTCGGATGTCCACGGCTACGAGACCGCGCCGACGGGCCCCACAGCCACCCTCACCACCACCACCTTACTCCCCGGCGACGCCTACAACACCACCACCAGCGATCCCATCGGCACCGGTGGAATACAGCCCGGTGCCGATGAGCGACTCACCAGCGTCACCGGTGGAGTATTCACCGAGGTCACCGTCCCCCGCACCACCTCCCAGTCCAGCCCAGAGTCCGTCGCTGTTGGTGGCAGACACGTCATCACCACCGAGACCGGCAGCCCCTGCAAGACCCCCACCACCTACCATCCGGTTTGCAGGGAGGACTCCGCCACCGAGACCAACCCACGCACCGGTGGCAACTCATCCCCCGACGAACCACCCTATGACTGTCCCTGGCTGGGCAGATAGAGCGGTTCCTATCTGGTTTAAGTGCCCTGTCTGCTGGCAAGACAGGGTACACTCCGGTATCACGTGTAGGGGATGTGGGCATCGCCCAGCTTGCTGCTCGTGCGTGGAAGAGTTACAGGAGCGGCGACACACCCGGGGACGGTGCCCGTTATGCCGGTTTACCGGAACCAGGCATTAGAAGTCGGTCCTTAGGACCAAACGGCCCTTTTTAGGGCCACCAACTTTTTTGAAAAGACACTTTTTATGGCAAAAATCAAGAAACACACAAGTTTGTTTTAAAAAAGTTTTATTAACACAAGTAATAGCTAGAATAAAGCTATAATAAAGTTACATTTTCTTGACAATGTAAACATGTTTATGATACTGATAAGCAAAGTCACAAATCCATTGTCTATAATGAGTCCAATTGCCTCCGGCTAATCCACATCCAATACGATAAGGAAACGCTAAAGTCTGGTAAGACAAAGTGCCTAATTCCTGTAAACATTGTTGAAACCAAAGTTCACGTTGTTCGGGGGTATCGGCATACAGGGGTAAGCGTTGAGTGCCTCTCCCGTAATCCCATTGCGCTAACAAACAGATCACATCAGGATGAGTAGAATGAGGCATAATACACACAGTACCCGGTATTCCTCGATCCGCTGCTATAGTTAAATTTCTCCGTCCTAAAGGTTGTCGGGTCGCATACAGATTAGCCCAAGGAAATCGGTCAGCAATACGTTGACTTAATCCATGAGGTTTCACCGTTAAACAGTTACATTGTTGTACAATAGCATCCACCCAAGGTAGAGATAATACATCTCCTCGTAGATCCGTCACCGACATGCTGGTTGACAGGTCTCACAGGTACACGTTGACCGGGGTTCTTGACTGTAAGGACAATGTTGAAACAGGTGGGGTTTAAACTTTCTCTGAGTCCAGCGCTCTCTAAACTCCTGACAGATCTCACAGGTACAGTCCTTATGCGCTATTTCTTCTTCAGGGGTGATGGTACAATGCTGCGGACACTTACACGGTAGCCAGGGTTCTCTAGTGTGACCACAACATTTATAGACAAAGGGACAATAATTCAGCTCTGCCATATACTCTATCCACTTATGTTTGGCCAGGATGTTTTCTTTTTTATAATGAAAACAGCCCCAAGTTCTCCAAGGTCCTCGGCAATACCCACACACTAGTACATCTTTCTCATCTTGCACGTACCGTTCAAACGACATGATTGAGAAAAATGGTAACAAGTGACCTATGTATATAGTGTTTGTTTTTTTTGTTTTTTTTTTATGAGTCATCAACATGACGTCAGCCATCTGAGGTAGGGGATGTTTTCGAGGACGTCCGCGCTCTCGCCTTTTTAAAACGAGCGCAACGTCAAAAATCGGGCATTCCGATTTTTTAAAGGAACCAGAACCATGAGCCGTAGAGTAGGACCAGACCCTACAGTGAATGATTATTGTATCAAATGGGAGGAGGATTGGGAGCAAGAGATTGCCCCGCCGACCTCACGGGAGGCTCTTCCCCCACCGCCCATGAGCCAGGATCTGCCCCCGCCTGAGGAAAACTGGGACGCAGAGTTAGAAGTGGTGCAACGGCCTCCGGGGAGATTGTTTTTTAAACACGGGTGGTTGCCTGTTTTTGTGTTTGACCACGAGCAACCCCCGGAGGAGCAGAAAAAGAAGAGAAGAAAGAAGAAGAAGAAGAACAGACAGTGAGGGGGACCGAGAAGAAAAGAAGAGAAGGAGAAGAGAAGAAGAGAAGGAGAAGAAGGAGAAGAGAGAAGAAGAAGAGAAAAGACCAAGAACAGAGAGAGAAAGAAAACAGCCCTTTTCAGGGCTACCCATTCTTTTTGAAAAGACATGGTTGATTACAATGACAAGAAATTTTTTTTTTTTTTTCAACGTTTTATTAAACTCCAACTATGAACAATAACAATAACATAGTTTACAATACATTCAGTCTTTGACATTGACAAGTTTGTCCTTGATGGGTTCTCGGTTTTCGGAAGGTCTCTTTAAACCAATCAGCCACAAAACGATCGCGTTGTAAGGCCGTGCCTTTCCAGGGAAGTAACCATTCTTGTACGGTGCTTCTATGGCGATGGCGTTGATGTAAAAAATACACACAGTATTGTCCACAGACATCCGTATTCAAATCTTGATAACAATGGGTGTTATGAATCCAAGTCTCTCCGTGGCGTTGAATAAAGTCTTGGATGTCTTTATGGCTGGGAGGTAATCCGTAAGAATCAAAATATTCGACGGTAGGGCTACTCAAATACAAACAGACCCAATGCGCTCCAGGGCGATCGTGAGGGTCTGTATTCACCACGATGGCTTTGTGATGAGGTAACAGCTCAGGTATGACATCTCGAGGATACACACCGGCAAACGCCGGTCCTAAATCTCGTTGTAAAACATCTCTCAATTGCTGAGTATCCATCTCTCTCTTAGTAATCGATACTGACTTCTCGTTGTTTGTTGATTTCTAGCAGATTGTCGAACACGGCATACACCACACAGTTTAAGGTCCTGGCCACGTTGGCGGCAAATTGCACTTCCACTCTCAAGTTCCCCGTCTGTATGAGATGAAATTTATCCGTCTGGGCTTCTTGATCTTTCGTGAAATCCACACACCAGAGGGTGTAACCGTTTTTATACTCTTCCAGGGTAATGTCCGGAGCCCAGTCCTGGCCTAATTTTCCCAAGCCTTTGTACAGACTCAAATACGATCTCAGGTACTGATCGTCGGTGAAATTAGGTTCCAAAGGTCGGGTTTCCATCATTTCTCCATTGATACTGATTTCTAATTTCTTGACTCTCTCATTTTGGAAATGAAAGGGGTTTCTGGTATTATCCCCATTAAAAGCCGCATTGTCCACAAAGCCCAACACGATCAGTTTAGGCATCTGTCCTTGAAACAGATGATCGGTGATTTTAGATTGGGTGCCACTAGGAATGGTGAAGGTTTTCACTTCCACTCGTCTCAATGGATATTTCGCCGTTTGAGTACTCAGTTGCTGATTGATGAGATTAATGATACTCGGCACAGGTTTGACTTTCCTCACCCACAAGATCATACTTTGAATGACCACTTTCCCACTACTCCCGGCATCGGTCATCATGTAGAACTGGGGTCGAGCGCGATTGAATCTGAGACGGACATCCAAACCATTAGGGAGACATTTCTCTTGCTCAAACAAATCCAGATGTAATCGATCCATCAACACGATCTCCTTACTGTCTGTAATCTTCTCGTGACGTTTTCTCAACCCTACATTCTTGGAATCATCCGGATACTCGGGAGTCGGGATGACGGCCGCGATGTTGACTTTGTTATTCACTACTGCAAATTCCACAGGAGTTTGAGCCAGAGCTTCTAATTTGACCTCATCCATATGTCCTGCCGTATCTTTTTCCCACAAGCTACAGGCTCTCATCTGGGTTTCCAGAGTCTTGGGTGCATAAGACAACAATTTCTCCAGATACGCTTTGTAGGGATAAGTATCCGTCCCCGGGGTAATGACTTTTCCATTGAGACTGACATCGATTTCACTGAACAAGGAATGGAGAATGTTATTCACGGGGGTGGAGGTCGAATGGCCTCCTGTGAGATTCGTTCCATTGGCTTTCGTGAATTTACAGACCATCTGGAGATAAGTTTGGGATAAATCCAGATATTCATCTCCTTGTCCTTTGATTTCAAATTCAATCGGAGCCGTATCCGAGTTGAGGGTACTGGAAATGGGGTAATATTCCATCCATTTCGAATCTTCTAAAGTGACGTTGGTCGGGGGCACTTTAAACAGTTCTAAACTGCTGGTGCCACAAGCGCAAGATTCTCGGTGCATCATATTGGAACGATGTGTTACTCAGCGTGAACTGGCATCAAATGTGTTCTGGTCTCCTTCTCACCCCCTTTTTATAGGGTTCTCAGTCGAAAATATCCAGAGAGCGTTTTGGCTTACCCCTTTTCACTAGCTTCCTACCTCCCTTCCTAGATCGCTTCCTAGGTTGCTTCCTAGGTCTCTTATGAGGCCCTCCCCGAGCTAAGATACGTTGTTTTCTTTTAACAAATCCTTTTCCTTCCTGTATTCCCACCTGTTTTCCCACCTGTTTTCTTTTGAGGGTCGTGGTTCCAGGCTTCCTGAGTATTCCTGTGCGTGCTTTTCTTCCTCGTTTGGATGGGGCTTTTCGAGATCTTCGCCTACGGGCATACCCTGCTGTCTCTTTCAGGGCTTGGGCACCGTGTGTCTTGAGAGCGTCTTTGAGTGATCGTTTATTATCTAACACATCCATCCCTGTTTTAGCAGCAGCCTTTAAGGCACTTTTAGCCCCCGATTTGAGTAAATCGGTGAAAAATCCTTTTCCCTTCTGCTTTTCAGATTCTGGATCATATTCTTCTGTTGGATGGCTTC
Organism: Ostrea edulis; assembly: GCF_947568905.1. NCBI lineage: Eukaryota > Metazoa > Mollusca > Bivalvia > Ostreida > Ostreidae > Ostrea > Ostrea edulis. Next base: position 72,685,402 of record NC_079172.1, on the reverse strand, counting down.
TACGTCGTCTCCTCTGATAAGAGCGATAAGGGCGGTCGTAATCATAATATCTCTCTTGATAGACAGGACGCTGTTGTTGTTGTTGCTGTTGTGCGGGGGCTCCACCTAATAATCCACTGATCAGGGGACCCGCCACTTTGCTGGCTATTCCCAGCAGGGCTCCAAGCCCGTGACCCTGCTGCCGTATTAAACCTTTATGGTAGTGCATCTTGATGTAAATGAACTTCGTTAGGGGTTACACCCGCTTTTTATACTTTTTACGCCGTCTCTTTCTCTTCTTTCCTTGGCCCGCTTGACCCCCAATGGCATTGGCAATCCACGGAATGAGAAACCAGATTCCGTGTCCTTTCTGGCGTCTGACTCCTCGATGGTACTTCATCTTTCAATACACTTTGCGGAAATGAAGTTTGACTAAGGAGCGCCCATTTAAAAAGCCCATAGGACGCCCTAAAGAATTCATGATGTGTACCTCAATGGTATCGAAATATTTCTTACTCAGTTTCAAATATTCGGCTCGAATCGGTTCCCAACGGGCTTGTTGTCGATCGTCGTATTGACCCGTACAGGGGACGACTCTCAATAATTTCAATTTGTTGGTGCCCACCACTTGAGGATCCACAATGTCACAATACACATACATGGCTTTCAGATTGTCGTAGACATCCATGGTCGTGTTCCCCAAGTAATTCACGTTGATCCATTTCGTCATGGTTTCATCGCCCAGGATCATTTTGTCACTATCCAGACCTAGCTTGTACGCTAAGGGTGTAGGGAAACGAATGCACATGGGGGTGGATCTCAGTGCTTTCCCATTAAACTGATACTCGACACGATCGTACTCGGGGTGATACACTAAGATCTGGTTGTTCCCCTCGTCGTTAGGATTCCCTAACTCGCTCCATACTTTCCACAGGGTTCTCCTTAAGGCTGCGTTGATTTCATTGATTAACGCCAAAGGTTGTGTATAAGCTCCGGGTCGGAAGTGAATGCGAATGATATCGAAGGGAAATAAACTATCCCCTCCCGCAAAGAGATGGGACCATGGCGTCAGAGCCCAGGGGACCACCACCTCACACCCGGCCATCGTGACTTTACCCATATTCTCTGTCTTAAATCTTTCCCATTTATAAGTGTTGGGATCTTGGACATGTTGCGTATACGGATCTGGAATGAGAACGTCGACATAAGCCTCGCTATCCGATACGTTTTGTAAGTTGGCCGAGTACATCATTTCGGTCAATCCGACTTCCCATGCTCCATCCGTTAAGTCCATGGTGTGTGGCAATAACGTTTTAAATTGAGCCGTCGTATTCGTCGGAAACGATTCCATCGACCCATCACTCAACAGAGTCATGTAAAACCCTTCTCCTCCAGCCATGATGTCTTAAATGAGCCCCTGTCTCTGTTTCCTTCTCTATTTATACACAACACCGTTTTGTTTTTTCACAATTTTTTATTTGAAACAACATACAACATGACAATACATTCAATTCATTCTTCTTGATCGCGGCCACCACCAACCCACATCAACGCATCCGAGTCTGGTAACGTCAGGGTTCGTCTCGGGACTAAGCGTCGTCGCATCACCAGATAGTGTCGGGTTCCCCAGCAATCGGCTACATCATAACCTTAATTGATCATGTCTTTGAAATGTCTGAGACAGTCCTCGGAATGGTCAAACCAAGGACTCTCATTTAAGGTCCAATCGGATTCGTCTTGTCGTCCCATCAATCCCCAGAAGGCTTTGACTTTCCAGCGAAACTCTTGATACTTAGTCTTCATGATAAAGGCTGACCATCCGTGAGGTATCAGTATACGTTTGTACAAGTACACCGGTTGATCTAACACTTTGTGTTGTTTACAATGCATCAAACACATCTGCTTATCCGCAAACCATGCCGTTTTCTTTCCCTCTTGTTTCCAGGCGTACTGTGTGTTAGCCATGGTGAACTGGTGAATCTGAAGAAGATCGATCCTGTTTTATACTCGGGCTCGCTAACGTCATTTGTGGACTAGGCATGACGTAGCCCACGAGAGAACTTAAGGTGACCATCCAAAAATCGCGATTGGGATCGCCTAAGGCTAACATGACGACCGAGGTGATAATGATGGTTAAACACAGGAATAATTGTGCAAAATACACAATTTCTGCTCGAGGGACTTTTTCACCCAAGAAAGTCCACTGGGCGGTCATGGCCGAATGAGATCCGCTTGCGGAATCCATGAATCAAAACTGGGGGGATATCCTTTCCAACGCACTTTGACTTCTGAAATGACTTTTTTTCCCACACGCCGCTTTTTATACCCTAAGATTTCTTCCACTTCGTAGACATCATCGTCTTTAATCACTTGTTGTAATTCCTTCTCGTAAAACGTTCCTTCTAATTCTTCCCCGTGATCATCTTGAATGCGATAGAAGTTTCGTCCTGGCACTTTTCTAGAGATGGTAAACAGTTCTTTGGTCCAATTCGGTAAATATCCTTTTTCAAACGTACGTTTGGCTTTACTAATGCGTACACGATCCCCCACTTGCAAACGACTCGTGGTATCGGCACTCTGTTTTCCATACAAGGTTTTTCATACGGTCAAGACATTCTTGGCATTGACTTGAGCAGGAGCTCGCCGGATACTGCGATGATAGGTATGATTGTAACCATACACCAGATCGGCCAAGACATCGACATACCGTCGTGTTTTATGACGTGTAAAATACCGCCACATGCGTGCTTTCAGCGTGCGTTGAAAACGTTCCACAATACTGGCTTTGGTTTCGGCATTACGGGTCGTAAAGAAATGAATGGATTTGAAGGCTTGACGAAATTCTTTATTGGTAAATTCTTTTCCTTGATCGGACTGAATGCGCACGGGGCGACGTCCCTCTCGAAAAATCCGTCGTAAGCCTCGTATCATTTCTTTTCCCGTTTTCTGTTTTAAAGGCACGACCCAGGCATATTTAGACAGCACGTCAATGGCACATAATAAAAACGTATACCCATTATTGTCTTGTTTCAAGCTGGAGACATCGGCTAAATCTAATTGCCATTGTTCATCCATATCCGTCACTCGTGTTTGTCGTCGTTTGAATTTCCTCCGTATCGGTTTATGCAAGGTATAGGTATCTTGAGCTTTCACCCATTCTCGAATTTGAGACAGGGTAATCTTGTGTCCTAATTGACGCACTTGACGATACAACGCCTGGACTCCCCCATACCCTGTCTTGGGATCGTAATACAGTTGCTGTAAGATCTGTTCTGGTTTCATGGTAGATTTAACCATTTTCCAATTTCACGTGATGTCTTTTTACCAGCCTCCCTGATATTTTTAGGGGTCATCATTCGTCTGGGAGTTTCATAGAAAGATTGGTCAAAACCAGAGATTTCTTGAAATCCGCTCTCATCTTCTTCTTCTATAGGTTTAGGAGTACTGATTTTTCCGGGCTTGTCCATGGCTTTTATAACATCACGATTGGTCAAATATCCTTTAGGGGCATGAGTCTCTTTTAACGCTTGAGCAAATTCCTCTAATCCCGCGGGGGGATCACGATGTCTTAAGGGTCTTTGTCGTTGGGCTTCGGTCATTAAATCCACAATATTGGAATCGGGAACCCTGCGTCCTCTATAGCTGATTTCTCCTTCTTTATTCCAAGTCACCACTTTGGATTTCTTGAGATGATCGAGTAATAAACCTGCTTTCTTTTGACCCGGTTTATTGACGCTTTTGATAATCTGTTCCTCCAAGTCATCGGATGCTGAGGCAGCTGAGGGTGGTGAGGCGGCACTGGCTGCACTGGTTGGGGAGGGGAGAGTCGCTGTGGTGGGGTGTCGAGCTTGTTGTAAATATTGACGATAGCGATGAAGTTGATGCCCGTACAACCCACTTTTTCTTTCTCGGTTAAATCATCTCGATGTTCAATCTCGTCCAAATCACTGCGTAAACCAATAGTCGAGGTAAATTCGGGAGGTTTAGGTAATTTGCCTTTTAATTCGTTGAGCATCGCTTCCGGTACCAACACCATTTTTCGACTCATGATTTCTTACAAATCTTGCCACACACAAACGAACCCAATCCTTTTTGGTGGATGAGTATACCTCGTCGTTTTTTCACGGGTTGAGGTCGGACTAAGCGTCTTAAGATGTGTTTCTTTCGACCCAGTTGTCGCTTCTGAGTAGGAGTGAGAGGAATCACCCCTTTTAATAGATTGTACACAATCTCACAAATCTTTAAAATGCACTCATTGGAACAATGTTTCAACACCTCTGTCTTTAATTTGCTGGAATAGTGAGGAGCCGCTAACGTCTGCAAGAGTGGTAAATGAGGTCGTAATCGACATTCACACTTCTTCGTATGAGCCATGGTAATGAAGGGTGGGGCACCTTCCCCCTCCTTTTTATACCTAGTCCAGGACAATGGCACTCGAATGTTTAGGATCAAAACGCTTGTGATGGACGGTCTCTTCGTGACGATTGCGGTTCTCTCTCGCATTGAAGACCAGAGGGCAAAATTTACATTTATATTTCTTTTGCACCTGAACCGGTGTTGAGGTGGTTAAGGGTTGAAATTTCATGCTTCCAAAGGTATGAGCAAAACTCGGTAGAGCAGTATCACTGGTTCTGGAACTTCCTATAGGCCCATGCATGGGTCGTTCCATTTTCTTTTGAGCTAATCCGGCTTTCAGATCGGCTAACGTTCTAGTCGCCTTGGGGGGAGTGGCTTTGGGAAACGGCATCTTCACAATGAGAGGGGTTTTCTTTGGAGCCCAATTGGGAAACGGATTCTTCATCCTGAGAGGTGTCTTCTTAGGGGACTTCTTAGGGGACTTCTTAGGTGTCTTCTTAGGTAAGCGAATAATGAGTTTAGGAATTCTCTGAGGTGATTTTTTAGCTTTCTTAGCCCGTGGTTTCTTGGTTTTCTTGGGTTGTCCCCCACGGGGCTTACGGCCTGTTTCCCATTTGAATAAATGACGGAAAATGGTCCCTCCTAAGAATCCGGCGCCTCCTCGTTTCAAAATGGCTTTTTTACGCTCTTCTTCATTGGACTTCTTATCGGCAATGACACTCAAGTCTTGGCGATGGGATTGAATGAACCGCTGAGTGATTTTATTGCCTGGTAAGACGCCTCGCAATAAATTTCGAGCTCCCATCGCAAACCAGTTGAGTAAGGCTCTACGTCCTAATTCAATGAGATGACTCCGTTGAACGGGATCCCGTTCCCGTTGTAAACGGCGTAACGTTTTGACTAATTTACTCTTCGCGGAAGGTCTACCCATGGTGAAGACTGTCTTTCGAATGATACACCTGCCCATGATGTGACATTATTTATACTCTCGGGGGCATGTGCACTGCCAAGTTGGTAAAGAGTTGACTTCTTAATCTTAAATCGTCCGACGTCTGAGGACTCAAGTCCACTAGTAAATACCCGTGAGGTACACGGGTGGCGTCCTCATAGGCTGGAAGTAAATGCGGCATTTGTAATTGCCGACTTAACACCCCAATCTGAGATTTATCTCGAGGATTTTTAAACAGCACAAGATAGTGAGCATTCAGACTGATGGTACGATGTTGTACTGCTCGATCAAACAGATTTTGTGTGATATAAATGACACTGGTATTGCGATGATGCGCTTTGCGCGTAAACCAGTCGACAATCGATTCGATGGCTTTACCTCCCATCATATCATCAAAAATGAGTAGATGACGCGTACTGAGATCCGCCACTATCTGCTCATCGTCTTGAGGTATATTGCGGATAAAAGTGACCTTGTCCTGTAAGGATTCGTACGCGGACTGCCATTCTCGATAACACCATACTATCTTTTCGGGAGGCGGTGCAATCCACTGCGTATTTTGTACCAGTTGCTTCACAAATTCTGTTTTACCCGATTTAGAGGGTCCAGCCACCACCATGGTAAATTCATGTTTCAACTGAAAAGGCTCAAGTGTCTCGTAGGTATACATCTTGATAAATGACACAAGTTCATGGGATCATACATATTTATTAACAAATAAAAATACGTACAGCTTGCTCAACACTATGTCTACAAATAGGACATTGTTTCAGTCCCGTAGCACATATAGCACAAGTACATAAATGACCACAAGGTAAAAAAGCTATTCTCAAGTCTCTTTCTAAACACAGATGACATTTCTCCGTCGTCGTAGCCGGATTCTCCACACTGTCTACAGACAAGTCTCCCCAATTCTTCCCCGTGTCTCGCATTCGGCTAACGGCATCGAACATTTGGCGTACCCATTGTTTACCCTTATTACACTTCAGGTAAGGACAGTGAGGATACCAATAAGCATGTTGTATCCAAGGATTGTCGACAGCTCCCCAATGGTGAAGTCCAAAGTTGCAATAAAAACAGCACGTGTTATCCCCGTACCCTTTGTAAAAGTATCCCGCTTCTGCAATGGTAGGTAATAGCTTCTGCAAGTGTTCGGGAGCATTTTCAAACGACGCTACTCGATCTGACAGTAGAGCATAACGTGGTGTACCCGGGTTATGTAGTGATTCGTAGTCCGTCATTTTGCCGACTGATGGTTTTCTCTAGCATATCCTTTTTAATGCCCGTAAGGCAGCGTGTCATAGTCATGAATACGTTGACGTTTATCATACACCATGCGGTATTTCTTCACCAGAGGAATGGTTCGCACATCATGTTGGCGGGTTCGTTGAATAAAGTGCGGATAACGGACATGGACTTCTTCTTCTTCTCCTTTTAACATTTTTTCCAACGTATCGAGAGACACGACTCTAGAGGCACGATAATTGAGTGTCAATCCTTTGACTTTGCAGACAGATTTCCCCCCCTGGGTCTCGTATGCATAATTTTTGGGCCCGCCCGACATGTACTTGATGATACGATCTCCACCCAATTCATCGGTCCAGCCGCCTAAACTGTTGATAATGGTCAGATTGAACTGGGTCTCGTCGTGCTGATAGATGATACTATCCGTGTCAAAGTATAAGACACGCTCTCCCAAAGGCTGTAACGTCTCGTACAAATGTAAACGAGCATGAGCTGTTGTAAAACACGCCAGCACCACGTTTCCAAAGGGACAGTCATCTAAAAATTCTTCTTTCTCCTGATAATTGATCAGCATCATATCACATTCGGGGCGTTCACGATTTTCTAAGAGTTCGATGCCTTTGACTTCTAAAGTGGCATCTTGTAATTTCTGTTGTAATTCTTCTTCTTCCGTGAGATACAGGGATTTGGGTAATTGTAATCGTTGAGCAAATTTTCCCCACAAGCAATTTAAAAAGAGTTTGGCAATGGTTCTTCGGACCGGATTTTTCTGGATGTCTGCCGGGTTCATGGCAATGCCTTCTCGTTGCTGAATTTCCTCAATGTAATGTTGCTGCTGTTGGGCTGTTTGACAATCCTCGGGGAATCCGGAAGCTTCTTGTTTAATTTTCAAAAAGGTGTTGATATACGCTCGAAATAAGTGGTCACTGGTTTTCTCAAAATGCCAAACTTCGTAAATGCGGTCGAGACGATAGCCTAGATCTAATGCTTTGTGAAGTTCGGTGGTCACCCAGGTGCCAGTGAGACTGCGTTCAGAATCGGTGTGCTGGCACCGCTCGTCGGGTCCTAAGTTGCGCTGTTCCGCACAGGTGCGGCATAAGGGAAAGAGTAATTTACCCCCGGTCTTGTAAGGTAATACGGGGTGATACAGCTCTCGGGGTGGGAGGACACGACAACGAATGAGCCCGAAATAGTCTCTGACATCGGTGAAATGGCTGGTGATGACTTGGGGATGTTGGACGGGAAATGGCTTGTATTTCAACACGTACGGGTACAGGGAACAGACATCCACGTATCGCATGTCACCCTCCTCACAATACAGTCGTGTAGCATTGGTCCGGCCTCCGTACAAAGCGTCACGGGGATTCAAAGGATCTTGTATATCGACTCCTTGTAAAAATTCCTGTAAGTCGGGATTGGTCAGGGTCTGACGATCAAACTCGTGTTCCCATATGCTCACGATTGTATAGCCTTGGTCTTCTAAAGCACTGGCTCGTTTTAAGGTGTCCAGGTAGAGGTCTTGATACGTATGCTGAACACGATGAGGATGCATGTCAGTCAACAGATTCGGGAAACAGGTGGGACAGCCGTGCCAGTAACAGCCATAGAATTCGTACACGATACGAGATTCCTCATCATACCCATCTACTGTATAGGGTCCAAGCGTGACTTCGCCCCCATTTCTAGCATGTCGTATGCAGTGATGTTGATGTTCTAGCCAGGCGAGCCATCGACAAGCTTTAGCTGAATATCGTCGTGCTGGCCGGTAGCCCATATTGGGAATGATGGCGATGGTATTTTCAACCATGAATCCTCGTCGGTAGGCTAAATTAGCCGTGCTGGCAAACGTGATGGATTCTTGAAAGGGGTCTACTTCCACCAGATCAAACAGGGTGGACTTGAAATGGGCACAACACCGGCGTAAAATATCCACGTCCGAGATGCAGTAAGCTAAGAATTCTTTCTGGAAATCAAAGACTTTGCCCTCTTGTTGATGGTACCAAGTATAGAAGGCTTCACGATTGGCGGTGGACATATCGTCAGGATTGTAGAAATGAGCGGCCGGGTAAGGACCCACATACTGCTGGTTCTCTGTCGTGTTGAAAAAGTGCGGGAAATATCCTTTTTTCAATTCCGTTAATCCGAAAGCAGAGGGCATCTTGGCAAGAGCAAAGGGTAGAAAGTTGTAAGAATCGATGAATCTCAACCCCAAGACTTGCATGGATAAGATTTTACTGCCGTTCAGGATGACGGTGGGTTTGATACACGCCGTGTGCACCAGGTAATTCAAAATAAACTGCCCATCGTATCCTTTGAAATTGATGGCAATGATGGTGGCTTCATCGTGTTTGAGTTCCACATGGCCTTGCTCATCGGTCTCGCTCTGTAAGAGCCATTCCATAAACTGTTTTAACGTGTCGGGTCCTTGAAATAGGAAGCGGCGTTGTGATCCGAATCCTTCACAATGAGAACAGGGCTTGTCGATATCCACACTGTCGCAATGTTGACACACACGTTCTGCCACGCATAAATTGGGGATGTGAATACCGTTTTCCTGACTGCATTCGAAATCGTAATAAATGTATATTTTCAACTCCTCTTCTTCTTCTTTTTCTTTCTTAGGTTTGGGTTTCGTCTGTACAAAGCAGTGATGAGGCATGGTGACGACTTTGTGACAGATGCGGCATTCGGTTTTTCCCCCACACGCGTGGCGTTTTAATAATTGCTTGGACATCCATTTCTGACACTGGTTACAGCGCCCCATTAAACTGCAGACCGTGGTCGTTGTATTACTGCTGTAGGGTTTTAAATGGTTCTGGTAACAAGCTGCATTTCTGAAAAATCCCTTACAATGAGGGCAATTCGTCTGAGTCCCGTCCGGGGTACAGGGGGTATCGGCTAAACAAAATGAGCATCGATGAGGACAGACGGTCCGATGATCTTCAATGTGACTGTAGCCAACATCGCAATAATCGCAATAGTATTTGTTTTCCGTCACTCCAGGCATAGACACAATGGCATCGTAATGCTCGTTATCCAGCAGGATATTCAAACAAGTCCCGTGCCCCGGTCCTTTGTAAATAGGTTCCAGTCGTAAACGAGTTGTATTCGTTTTGAATTGAAATATTTTCAATCGATACTGTGGGGCGAGCGCGTGCTGTAATTGCTCCCATTCACGTGGCCCACACGGCTGGTTCATAACACACCCAGCTTGTTCCATCAAGGCTATCGCTTCTCGTTTCTGATCGAGAGAATCTTTATCCCCTTTTCTCATGCGTAACCATTTCGTTCCCCATGCCGGGTCGTTTGATTTCTGGCTGTGTAGACGTGCTACCACAATAGCCCGGGACAAGCAGAGAGAATCCTCAGGATTTTGAATGCGAACGATCGCTCTCTTGGAGGTTTTGAATTTTTCCTTATCCACGTGTAGATGTTTTTTCTTAGTGCACCCGCTGCCTTGTGGATATTTGACATGGAAAAAATCCATCTGCACTGCCCCGTCGGTGATTAGGAATTCCTTTTTAGATTGCTGGACGGATTCTATTTTGTTCAGAATTTTGTCCTCGTTGAGCTGATTGGACTGCGTAAATTCGTACCAAATAGCTGAATCCAGAGACGGGTGCCGAATATTTAAACGTAGATAATCATTGGGATTGCACTGCATTTCCTGTTTCACATTTTTTAACATATCCCGGAAGAGCCGACGAATGAAGGCTGTATTTTCTTTCTCTGGAATAGGTTTGAAGGCAACATTGTAGACATTTTCCTTGACTTTAAATTTCCGTGATTGACGTCCTCGTTCCAGTTGAATTTTGTAATAATCCGAAATGAATTTCTTTTTTCCCCCTCCCCGCTGTAAATACTGTAGTCGCCGTTGATTCTCTCTGCGGAGTTGTAATTCACGCTGCCGTTGTCTGTTCAGCTGATCATTCAAAAATCTCAATCGCTGTTCAATATAACTCCGTGGAAGTCCAGTAGGTAACTTGTGTGACATGATGTCGAAAGTGACACCCAATGCACCGCGCGCCGCTTTATATATATTACCTGTAGACAGCGCTGGGTAAAACTAGGGACCGTGCCAGCTCTGGGGATTGTACTATTGTTCTTTAATAAACATGTCAACTTAAAACCTTGTGTTATTCTTTTAGATTTAATACACTGTTATTCTTTTAGATTTAATACACAGGATTTCACTGGATTTGATTTTCAGAAAAATAGCAGGAACTCATTCCAGGAACTCAAAGCGAAAGTACCGCATGCTAAAATTAGACCAGCCGCCATAGGCCAGTCTATTCACCGGACACCCGGCCTACAACCCCTGCTAGGGTTGACCCCGTCCTAGATATTGAACCACTCCGTTGACCCCGACACCGCTTGACCAATCAAAAGCCGCCCTTGCTTGACCTCATTTGCATAAAAAGTGCACTCAGTTGAACCCCCTATCGGGAGGCGTTATACTACTTTTATAGACAAAACGTCGTCGATATATTTTAGAGAAATTATTGCCACAAAAATATATCATATAGGGGTGTGTGTGTGTGTAATATATCCATACTTCAGGTGCCCGTGGTTTTGTTTGTGACGCGGTCGATATTTTCTTTGATGCATTGTGATTTCATAAGTTTCAGAGGATACTGAACCTGACTGAGATGATCCTGAACGTGGGATCTCACTCTGTGAAATCAACAGTATCAAAACACGAAACACTGATGGGTATATGATAAATGAAGATACGGATCAAACGTCTCAAGTCGCTTTGACAGTTGCCCCATACACGCCCGAATAACTTCGATTTTTTTTTAATTCTACGTGCCTGTTATGTACAAAGTGTCTAAAGGTTTCGCTCGTTCCAACCGTAGCACAGTAAACAGACCAAGAAACAAGAAAAACAAAGCTTCCAAACTTCGTTTGGAGAACATACAATAGGGAATAACTGAATCCTTAGAACAGAGAAAGAGGGTGTTGTATAGAGGCGATAAACTAAGAACAGAGAAAGAGGGTGTTGTATAGAGGCGATAAACTAAGAACAGAGAAAGAAGGTGTTGTATAGAGGCGATAAACTTAGAACAGAGAAAGAGGGTGTTGTATAGAGGCGATAAACTTAGAACAGAGAAAGAGGGTGTTGCATAGAGGCGATAAACTTAGAACAGAGAAAGAGGGTGTTACATAGAGGCGATAAACTTAGAACAGAGAAATAGGGTGTTACATATAGACGATAAACTTAGAACAGAGAAAGAGGGTGTTGTATAGAGACGGTAATATTCCCTAACCGGAGCCCTGTGGTTGGTATTTAAATACAAGTGACGTAGAACTTACCTTCATCTCTATTTAAACTCTTACATGTATTATGTATTTGCGATTTAAATACCTGTAGGATTCCCCAGTACTCAGGCCCGTACCGAGGGGGGGGGGGGGGTGCGGGGGTGCAAACCCCCCTGTGAAAACCATTAAGCACTATTAAAGTCGGCTGTGTAAATCATCAAGCACTATTAAAGTCAAATATTTTCTAAAATTCCTAGCTTTTACTTCCACAGTAAGGAATATCACGAAATAAATTCAATACATATTGCCTATGCGTAAAGAAATACGGTTAACATCGTATCCGGTTTCGGTTTCTTTTTTAAACGAATTGAGTCTTGATCAGTGGTATGTTTTGCAGACATTCTGGGACAAATGCATCGTTTCAAAGATCGATTTGATCTAGCTGAGTTTTAGTGTGACTGCATTTATGACTAGATGGTATCCCTCAAAAGCAGGTGACCCACGAGTTACTTGCCCCTGATCATAGATAGAAAGATAAGTCGTACGTCGAATAATTTCGTAAAGAAATGTGTTTACGATAAAGAAGGCAAAGAAAATTGTTGGGATTTTTTTTACTAATTAAGATTACTAATTAAACCCTAATTAGCTGAACTATTAAAAATGTAAGAAATAAATAAAGCAATGAACGCAATATGGAGAGAAATACGATTTGATAGAAAGTATACAGAGTATTATTTAATTAACATAATTAATCAAACCCTAATTCTCTCAGATGTTAAAAACAGTAAGAAATTTGATATAAAAAACTGTAAGGGGCGAGATCAACAGATTGATTTCGGATAAAAATCTAAATTCAAATAGTTAGGGGGAGGAGGGGGGGGGGGTGTTAAAACTTCTGTAAGTTTCTCTCATCCGACATCGATTACACATTAGTCGAAAAAGGAGAAAGACAAGTGACTGTTAAAACTACATGACGATATTACATTTTAATGAACATTTGATAGTTTTAATCTACACTTTCATTTGTGAATAAACAGAAGATAGGGTATACAGAGTTATTTATACTCGTTTGTTCTTACTTGTTAATCGATTATAGTTTAAACACTCATCATATCTAGTTTAGGGGGTCGTTGTGGGGGCGGATAGGGGGGGGACGTAAAAACTATGTGAATTTAGTTTTTTTGTCAGACATTGAACTTTCGATCTCGCCCCTAGGAAGTAGATAAAACAGCGAATGCAACATGGAAAAAAATAATATTTAATAAGAAGTCTTATTAAAAGCAAAACTGATGATATCTAGCGGTGGTCAAAGTAACATATCTTTAGAAATTATTTTTGAAAGTACAGAAGGGTATTTTTGATCAAAAGTTAATCATAGAAATTATTTTAATTACCCCCCCCCCCCCTCATTCAGTACACAAAATCAACTCAAAACTTTCATTCAACATTATAACTCACTAAAAAGACCATTCCTCAAAACCTGCTTTTGGATATCGAGTTAATTATTAAGACCAAACTAACTCAAGATCCAGGGCGATATAAACACCTACTTTTGAGGGATACCAGATAAGCTTTACCACCCAGCGAGCCCTATGCTAGCCCTGCCTTTCAGGGATACCGAGTTAATTATCAAGGCTCAACTAGCCCGGGTAACCGGGCCCTAAAGTCACCTACTTTTGAGGGATACCAGATAAGCTTTACCACCCAGCGAGCCCTATGCTAGACCTGCCTTTCAGGGATACCAAGTTAATTATCAAGGCTCAACTAGCCCGGGTAACCGGGCGATCTAAACACCTACTTTTGAGGGATACCAGATAAGCTTTACCACCCAGCGAGACCTATGCTAGACCTGCCTTTCAGGGATACCAAGTTAATTATCAAGGCTCAACTAGCCCGGGTAACCGGGCGATCTAAACACCTACTTTTGAGGGATACCAGATAAGCTTTACCACCCAGCGAGACCTATGCTAGACCTGCCTTTCAGGGATACCAAGTTAATTATCAAGGATCAACTAGCCCGGGTTCCTGAGCCCTAAAATCACCTACTTTTGAGGGATACCAGATAAGCTTTACCACCCAGCGAGCCCTATGCTAGACCTGCCTTTCAGGGATACCAAGTTAATTATCAAGGCTCAACTAGCCCGGGTTCCCGGGCCCTAAAGTCACCTACTTTTGAGGGATACCAGATAAGCTTTACCACCCAGCGAGCCCTATGCTAGACCTGCCTTTCAGGGATACCAAGTTTATTAATAGGGCTCAACTAGCCCGGGTTCCCGGGCGATCTAAACACCTACTTTTGAGGGATACCAGATAAGCTTTACCACCCAGCGAGCCCTATCCCAGACCTGCCTTTCAGGGATACTAAGTTCATTAATAGGGCTCAACTAGCCCGGGTTCCCGGGCGATCTAAACACCTACTTTTGAGGGATACCAGATAAGCTTTACCACCCAGCGAGACCTATGCTAGACCTGCCTTTCAAGGATACCAAGTTAATTATCAAGGCTCAACTAGCCCGGGTTCCTGGGCCCTAAAATCACCTACTTTTGAGGGATACCAGATAAGCTTTACCACCCAGCGAGACCTATGCTAGACCTGCCTTTCAGGGATTCCGAGTTAATTATCAAGACTCAACTAGCCCGGGTTCCTGAGCCCTAAAATCACCTACTTTTGAGGGATACCAGATAAGCTTTACCACCCAGCGAGCCCTATGCTAGACCTGCCTTTCAGGGATACCGAGTTAATTATCAAGGCTCAACTAGCCCGGGTTCCCGGGCCCTAAAGTCACCTACTTTTGAGGGATACCAGATAAGCTTTACAGTACCCGCAACGTTATTCTTTACATGATAAACGATAGAACACGATACACGCACGATAGGATAGGATACACGAACGATACGATAGGATACACGCACGATACGATAGGATACACGATAAACCTGATAAACGCAAAACCTGATAAACGATCTTCACGATAGACCTGATAAACGCAAAACACGATAAACGATCTTCACGATAAACGGAAAACCTGATAGAAATGTTGTAAATTTAGAAACGGTTTAGACGGAACGAAATTTTATACCTACAACATAATTACATTATGTTTACATTATGTTGATAATAATATTGAAGGATTTCAATGTTCATTATATACCTACATTACGGACAAAGCGGATTTCTTGTTTCCCGCGTTCTCGCGATGAGAAAAAATCTAACGTGGTAATCTATAGGTAACTCAGGAAAACCGCGTTCTCATCGCGGGATGACTATCAGCTATCTGTCCCCGTCGCGGTAACATTTGTTTAAAACATTGATCGGTTTTGTATCATATAATTTCTTTAATCCACGGTCGTACGTTTTTTTGTTTTTTTTAATGCCATCACAGCTAAAATTTAAAAAAAATAATAAAATATATACGGCATTGAATTCATTATTTGATATCTATATGAATTTTATCAGCCAATGATTCTAAAACTTATATTGTCACCTAATGTTTAATATATAGATTATACAGGGAATTAACTAAATGTAATATAATGTAGTGATATCATGCTTCAGTAGCTCTCTTATGCTAATGTATATTACCTTGAGTATGAAATAAAACCAAGTAATATTGTGCGTGTAGCGAGGAGGGGGTTATTTTGCATCAAGCTCTAAGTTCACGGCTCATTCAACATCTCAAGTTATTTTCATAACGACCGCTTTAAAAAAAATCAACCGCACTACACCTGTTAGATATTTTTACACTATGATTGATAATTGATAGTCATAAGTAATTGGAACATATTTATTTGAATTGATATTTTGTTAACAAAACATAAATATACTGTTTAAAAAACATAAACAAAAACCGGCTTGTTTTAAATTCGCAATTTTGAAACGCTTAGTGTGTAAAAAAAATTCAAATAATCATCAAAACCAACATAAATTTCCAGTATCTACACGTACGAGTATTGGTACATGTGTACATGTACAAGGTATATAAAAAAAAAAAAAAACAACGATGACAGCGGAATCGTGCCCAGTTGAGCAGAATTTTGGGGGATGCAACACCCTTGCACCCTTTTAAAACTTAATCTTCTAAATGTGTGAAATACAATGTCCCTGAGAATGTTAGCTGTCAAAACACGGGTGATACACAAAATCAGATATAAGGACGCGCACAAGTTCAGCAGTTGCTATATAAGTAGCATACACGTGGGAAAAAAATCGGAAGAAAAAGAACCATTATTAAAATATACATGTATGTGATAAACAATGTAATTTACTGATTTTTCCTTTCAAATCGGAACTCCCTATTTTTCTGTTAGTGTTAATTACAAATAACTGTTTCTAGACAAACAAATGTTTATGAACTTCAGAAGGAGCTTTCAGATTTACTGTGCTCGGTTTACTGTCCTACTTTCCAGACTACTTAGAATTAAATTGTGATAAATTTTCACTCTCTCTCTGGACAGACAAATAGCTCTTCTTCTGCCTTAAAATCGATAACTTTATGTTCTCCTTCAAATATACCGTCTTTCCTCGATTCCTAAAAATAGCTTCTTTAACAAAACGAATAAAGGTTTCGGAAAGTATCGTACTTTTTCATTAGATTTTATATACGATCCCGATAGTTTCCGAAGCTACACGATAAACGATTTTCACGATAAACGGAAAACCTGATACACGCAAAACACGATACATGATAGACCTGATAAACGCAAAACACGATAGAAAACGGAAAACCTGATACACGATAGGATAGGATACACGCACGATACGATAGGATACACGCACGAAAAGATAGGATACACGCACGATAGAGCACGATAGGAATGTCAAGAATAACGTTGCGGGTACTGTACCACCCAACGAGCCCTATGCTAGACCTGCCTTTCAGGGATACCAAGTTTATTAATAGGGCTCAACTAGCCCGGGTTCCCGGGCGATCTAAACACCTACTTTTGAGGGATACCAGATAAGCTTTACCACCCAGCGAGCCCTATCCCAGACCTGCCTTTCAGGGATACTAAGTTCATTAATAGGGCTCAACTAGCCCGGGTTCCCGGGCGATCTAAACACCTACTTTTGAGGGATACCAGATAAGCTTTACCACCCTGCGAGCCCTATGCTAGACCTGCCTTTCAAGGATACCAAGTTAATTATCAAGGCTCAACTAGCCCGGGTTCCTGGGCCCTAAAATCACCTACTTTTGAGGGATACGAGATAAGATTTACCACCCAGCGAGCCCTATGCTAGACCTGCCTTTCAGGGATACCGAGTTAATTATCAAGGCTCAACTAGCCCGGGTAACCGGTCGATCTAAACACCTACTTTTGAGGGATACCAGATAAGCTTTACCCTAATTATGGTGTTCTTAAACCTAACCCTAGTTGCCCGCCTAATTAAAATATCAAGTCCCGTGGGTAGAGTAATTAAGGTGTGGGCACGGCGTGGGTGTTAGATCCTGCGGAAATCGCCAAGTTTTAACGTGCCCCAAACCCCGGGACGCTAGGGTTTTTTTTGGACAAAGTTATGGCAAAATCCCTAAAAAGACGAAACATGCCCTTAAACTCTGATTTCCCATAAAGGATTAGATAAAACTAACTAGGGGTTGAATAGGGGGTCAAAATTAAGGGCTAACCCTGTGGGAAGGGATAGCCCAGCACCCCTAGAAATATGGCTCCAAGGGACCCAGGAACGAGGATGGTCTAAGGGGTATAACCAACTTACCCTATAATAATGTCTAAGTACAAAAGTACTTCATTTTTTGGGGTTAATAGTATGTTTTTCTTTATCCTTGGATTTTTACTTGGATTTTTACCTTGGTCCGAGGGACAATGGTTGAAAACCTACCCTCCCAAAATTGCAGCCCGATCCCCAACTTGGGGGCTGGGGATGGACTTTGAAGTTTGTTTTTTTTGAAGCCAAGACTGGCTCTAACATCTCATATCGGTGGCCAGTTCGAGCCTTTTTTCAACCCCACCCCGGGTGCTAAGCGCTCCCTCAGAGATTTTTTCTGGGTGGGGTAATAAAGAGTGGACCCTGCCCTACGGATCTGGCAAGTTTCGCGCCTGAAATCAGCCTGGAAAGGGGATAGGATGATGTTTTACTAAGGTAGCCACTTGCCCTTAAAGTGCAGGGCTCGCTCTAAAAGGGTTTTTTCAGGGTTGTGCCCCTTTAGAAAAGGGGGTTAGACCCCTTCTTTCGACCCCAAAGAACCCCCAACATTTCAGATCGGCTCCTAAAAGGATATTACAGAAGAAGTCAAAGGCGACGGGTGACACTCCAGTTACTTCCCGGAGGCCTTGGGGAGTTGTCTTGGCCCCTAGCCCCTATTTTCAACCATGGGGCAATAGAGTGGGGCCAGGTCATGTTTGGGTGCTAAGGGGTCTTCGGTAGCCCCAAAGACTTGGGCTCAGTGAAGAATCAAAGTCGCCGACTCGCCCCAAAAGGGTGGGGCTAGGGTGGGGGTCAGACAGATCCTTTGCCCTTGACCCAGGCACCTGATTTTTGGGTCCCGAATTGCACAATCCTTTCTATGTTGGCCCTGTAAAGGGCAATAAGATCCCTCAACGGATCTTGGAGATAGTGTCTTTCAAAAATTGCCCATTTTCACCAGTTTGGCCATTGGGGGACTTCAGTCCTGACCCCATATCTCCGCTACCCTGTACGACGCTGTTGTTTTGGGATCTCATAGGGAAGGTTTGGGGTCCCATCTCACGTGAATGTCGATTCCCTAGCACTAAGGCTTCTAGGACTTCCGGCCCTTCAAAAAAGTAGAAAAAAGTGAAAAAATCGACTTGGGCCCGACTTGACCCCTGATTTCAAGGGGCTAAATTTCCCCCGTGGGAGTCGAGGGCTGTCCCTTAAGAGGTTCCTCGCGAAAATTGGAACCCTCCAACCCCCTCGACCTTAGGGCAACGACTCTTAGAAAAAAGGTCGAAAATGGAAACATGGGGTCCATTGGGGAGTTGTTGTCAACAAACCTTTTGAGGATAGACAATGCCTCTCAAGGATTGGGTAAAACATAGATGGGGCTCAAACGCACTCAAAAATGACCCAAAATTCGAAGGTTACCATATGGGCCCTTCGACCCCAAGGGGCAACAGACCCCATGAGGGGCGACTACCATCCCTATCAAGGGTCCTCCGGTAATTTGAGCTCTCTAGCCCCATCAGTTCCGGACCCGCGAAAAAAATGATTTTGAGGTGATGACCGGGAAGGGACAAAATTCCGACTTTTCAAAAAAAAGGGGGCTCACTGGCCCCGGACCTGTTGGGGTCGCGTCCCCGAAGGGCCCTTCAGCTCATACTAGACCCGGAAGCCCAAACACCCCCAAAAAGTTATTCAAAAAGGAATATCACTCGTGCGAACAATGCTTGCATGGGGCAAATTGGCCCCATGGGGTCCGAGAGGCACCCCATGGAAGGGGCCTCGAACCGATTGGGGGCCCATTGCCCCATCCGTTCCAGAGCACCAAACCTTAAAAGAAAAGGAGTACTCCCCATGGGATTCCCGATGACCGGAGGGGCCATGTCACCCCATGAGGATTTCGGATCGCCCCCTTCCGAGGGTCCCTCTGTCGAATTGGGGACCCTTTGCCTCACTTCTGTCAGGTAGCCATTTTGGCCCTAAAACACTTAGACAATTTTCCAGGACCCAGTAGCCATTTCTGCCCTCCAAGTAGCCAAGTAGCCCTATAAAAATTACCCCTCTTTCCAGCAAGCACGGTGACCATACCTCGGGACCTAGGGACCCCATTTTCCGCACAGGAACTCCCAGAAAGGGGCTCTGTTGACCCCTAGAAGGGCAACTCCCAACAAGGGTCGAAAGTGGATCGGGGTCACCCCTTTAGAAGGGTGTGGTCAGGGTGGGTATTTAGCCCTCGAGCCCCAATACGGCCCCATGGGGCCACAGAGTGTGACCCCAACATTTCTCGCACAGAAAGGGGTCTGGTTTGGCCCCATCCAGTAGGTCTCAGTCCTGACTATAAAAATGTTGGCCCCATCCCTGATGGCCCCTGACCCCACTGGGGCTCTGGGACCACACAGGGATCGAGATCGCCCCCTTCCAAGGACCCTTTTCCAAATTGGGGTATCCTAGCCTCATCGACCCCGGACCTACAGGTCTTGCACTAGAGGGTGATCACTCAGGAAAATCCTGCCCCAGGGGGCAAACTGGACCCATGGGGCATCAAGGGGGCCCCATCCAAGGTCCTTGTCCCAATTTCAGTTCCGTAGCCCCTTCCACTCCGGAGCTACAAAATTTGCAAAAAGGGTCCAAAAGAGAAAAAGGGGCTATTTCGGAGGGTTCATATCTCGGTACCCGAAGTACTTGGGGACCCTATTTTTTGCCCCCCCCCGACCCCTCGAGGGGTTCTCTTACGATCCCTGGAAAGGCAGGTCCCTAAAGGGACCCACAATAGTTTGGGGCCACCCTCTTAAAAGGGTCATGTCAGGTAACATTTATGGCCCTTAGCCCCAAATGGACCCCATGTGGGCACAGAGTTGGGCCCCACTAATCTTCAAAACAAATAGGGTTAGGTCTGACCCCATCATGAGGGGCTTGACCAGTGGTTAAAAAATTCTAGCCCCACCCATGGGGACTGATGACCCCAAGCGGACCCATTTGCCCCACAGGGACCGAGAACGGACATTTCTTAAGCCCCATCCTAAATTGGGGCCCGCTAGCCCATCGATCCCAGCGCTACACGTCTACCAGTGAAGGGTGACCCATTTTTCAACTCCGGCCACAAGGGGCAAACTGGCCCCAGAACCCTCGAAGGTGACCCCTCTCAAGGTCTCTCCCGAACTTTGAGTCTTCTGGCCCCACAAGTTTGGCAGTGACCCCTCTTTTAAAAAGGCTGTTATTCAGGTAGCGAAAATGGCCCTAAAAGGTAGTCAAAATGGCACTTAAACAAAAACGTAAACAATCCCATAAGTTTGAGAGTGAGCCATTTTTTCAGATTGCGGATCTTCCGGTAGCCAAAACGGCTATTAAAAAACGTTTAAAATCCCCAACTTTCGATTGGTCATATCTAAGGACCAAAAGTACCTAGGAACCCCATTTTTTGGCCCTGGATCCCTCGAAGGGTTCTTGGTTGATCCCCGGAAGAATAGATCCCTAAATGGGCCGGCAATAGTTTGGGGCCACCGTCTTCAAAGGGTCATGCCGGGATAAGGTTTCTAGCTCTTTGCCCAAACTCGACCCCATGGGGCCATACAGTTGGGCCCAATAATATTAGCCCCTTAAAAAATATGGGGCTGACCCCATCAAGTGGGGCTCAGTCAGCAGTCTAAAAATTCTTAACCACCCTTTGGTGACCCCTGACCCCAAGGGGACAAATTTGCCCCACAAGATTAGGGAACGGACCCCTCTTATCCCCCAGTCCCAAATGGGGTCCTCTAGCCCCATCGACCCCAGAGCTACAAGTCCTCGAGTAAAGGGTGTCACCCTGAAACACTTGGGTCCCAAGGGGGCAAATGAGCCCCATGGGGCTCCAAGCCGCTCTCCTTAAATGCCCCTGCGCAAATTTGGGTCCCCTAGCTTCACCAACTCTCGAGCCCCATAACTTGCAAAGAGGGTCGAAATCGGCAAAGTGGGGCTCTGTTGGAGGGTTTATATCTCGGGACAGGAAGTAGCTAGGGATCCCATTTTTTGGCCCTGAACCCCATGAAGGGTTCTGTCGACACCCTGAAGAACAGGTCCTTTGAGGGGCCAGCAAAAGTTTGGAGTCACCCTCTTAAAAGGGTCATGTCGGGGTAGGGTTTTTAGCCCTTTGCCCCAAATCGACCTCATGGGGCAATGCAGTGGGGCCCCATGATATTAGCCACTCAAAAAATTGGGGGCTGACTCCATCAAATGGGGCTCAATCGACAGTCTAAAAGTTCTTAACCCCCCTCTGGGGACCCCTGACCCGAAGGGGAAAAATTTGCCCCCACGGGTGCCTAGACCGAACCCCTCTTAGGCCCCATCCCAAATTAGGGTCCCCTAGCCCAATCAACTTTAGAGCTAGAAGTCCTCCAGTAAAGGGTGTCACTAAAAAAACATTGGCCTTAAGGGGGCAAATGAACCCCAGGGGGCTCGAAGACGTTCCCTTTGAAGGCCCCTGCCTAAATTTGGGTCCCCTAGCCCCATCCAATCTCGAGCCCCAACACTTCGAAATCGACAAAAGGGGGCAAATTTCTAGTCTCATATCTCGGGACTGGAAGTACCTAGGGACTCAATTTTTTAACCCTGGACCCCTCGAAGGACTTTCTGTCGACACCCGGAAGGGCAGGACCAAAAGGGGGCTTTACAATAGATTGAGGTCACCCTCTTCAAAGGGTCATGCCGGGGTAGGGTTTTTAGCCCTTTGCCCCAAATCGACCCCAAGTGGGCACAGAGTGGGCCCCACTAGTTCTGAAAACGAATAGGGTTAGGTCTGGCCCCATCATGAGGGGCTCGACCAGTGGTTAAAAAATTCTGGGAACTGCTGACCCCAAGGGGGCCAATTTACCCAACAGGGGCCGAGAACGGACCCTTCTTACGCCCCATTCCAAATCGGGGTCCTCTAGCCCCATCGACCCCAGAGCTACACGTTTTCCAGTAAAGGGTGACCTTTCTAAAACTTCTGCCTCGTTGGGGCAAACTGGCCCCAGGGGGCTCGAGAGAGACAACACGGAAGGCCCCTCCCTAATCTTGAGTCCTCTGGCCCCACCCATTTGGCAGTGACGGGTCTTTGAAAAAAGCCATAATTCCGGTAGCCAAACCTGCCCTTAAAAGTAACCAAAATTGCCCTTAAAATGTAAAATTCTCCATTTCTCCAATGGGCCATAATTCGGTACCGGAAGTACCTAGGGACCCCATCTTCTCAAAAACTGACCCCAAATGGGGCCCTCTGATGACTCAGCGAAGGCCAGGCCTCATGAGGGGG
Source organism: Ostrea edulis (assembly GCF_947568905.1). Lineage (NCBI taxonomy): Eukaryota > Metazoa > Mollusca > Bivalvia > Ostreida > Ostreidae > Ostrea > Ostrea edulis. The sequence goes on along the minus strand of NC_079172.1, from coordinate 72,662,713 downwards.
CCAGAGTGGATTGGCATGACAACTTTAGAAAGGTAGGGTCGTGATAGGTGTTTTGCCCCTTAGGACCCCATGGGGCAACAGAGTGGGGCCAGTCCTTTTGCCACTCGGGAAAAGTCCGGTCTGGCCCCATCAACTTCGGCCCAGTCGGAATTCAAAAAATGTTGGCCCCACTTGTAAGGACCCCTGACCCCAAAAGGGCCGATTTGTCCCAAAGCGACCGAGAACGGACCCCTTTTAGGCCCCATCCCAAATTGGGGTCCTCTAGCCCCATCGACCCCAGACCTACAAGTCCTCCAAGGTCCCTCCCCAAATTTGGGTCCCCTAGCCCCACCCATTCTCGAGCCCCATAACTTGCAAAAAGGGTCGAAATCGGCCAAGGGGGCTCTCTTTGAGGGCTCATATCTCGGTACCGGAAATACCTAGGGACCCCAGTTTTTAATCCTGGACCCCACGAAGGGTCTTCGGACGACCCCTATAAGGGCAGGTTCTTAAATGGTCTCACAATAGTTTGGGGTCACCCTCTTAAAAGGGTCATGTCGGAGTAGGGTTTTTCTTATGTATAGCAACCATTGGTGTAGCACCAATCATCGGGGAACCAGTTTAGGTTGAGACCCAATCGGAATTCCTTGAATGTCTCGCGCACTATCATTCTCTCAACAAAGGGGGCGTTACGCAAGCTTCTCTTACCAGAGGTGGCGTTACGCAAGCGTCTCTTATACCTCTGTCAACGTTTGGAATCACGTGATAATATAATCACATGATATAAACAATTATTCTCGTTTCCTTTCCCTTTAAAAGTAGCGCACAGAACACTGGGTAGAGAATGGCGCACTATGTCGAGTGCACGAGACATTCGAGGCGTTCCGATTGGGTTGGGACCTAGGTAAACTGGTACCCTGTTGATCTCGCTTCTCTCGTGTGAAACACCAATCAGTAGGGAACCAGTTTAGGACCTAAGGTAGTCTCGTGCAACCAGACGCTCGGCTGTCTCCAGAAATCTCCGACGAGCAGAGATTTTCGTTGCAGATTTGCCGAGACAGCCGAGTGTCTGGTTGAACGAGACTAGACCTAGGTCGGGTATGACGTAACAATGGAAGCCGGGAGCGGTATGACGTAGGAATGCAAAAGCGTACAAACTCCCCGTCGAGGCCTCACTGCGTCACCTATGTATAGACATCTCCTATGTGACGCAGTACAATATACAGATTTGTATATTGTGAGTCCGCGATTATCACGCGGGCAAATAACACTAAAGAAGTAGTTCGTAGTTAAAGCTTGAAAATATTGACATTAAGAGCATATATATAAAAGTATGGATTTTATTTTAAATATAAAATGATCAAAAGATCATTAAAGAGAAGGGAGACTGTTCAAATTATAGTGTAAAGTAATAAACTTGTTGTTTACGTTCTTGATTTGAACTATTTACGTTTGACATTATGGTTCTTTTTTCGTCATTCTACAGTGACGTCACACAGTATACAATCGCTATCCCATAATGCCTAACTGGAAGAATTTGGTTTGTGAGCAAACGAACTCTGGCGAAAGTTTGAAGAGCGATATGACGTTAAGTCGAGCATGACGTAACAATGGGAGTTATTAGCTTTGCGTCGGGAAAATAACGTTAAAAAAATTGAAATAGCAGAGAACACAATGACGTAACAATTGCAGTAATATGTGATATAGGTGTAATGGTATTTTGTAGTATGGGTGGTGGTATGTGGAGTATGGGCAGTGTAATAGTATGTGGTGTATAGGTTGTAGTTGATAGTGTATGGGTGGTATACACCACATACCACCACCCATACAATCACCTATATCACCTCCTATACATACATGGTACCACTGGCACACTTATTATTAACACCTTTAAATACTACGCCGACTTGATCGATTTTCCCTTGTCATTGCTACGTCATAGCGCTCTTGGCTTTCTCAATTTTTTCTGCGTTATCATTACAACATAGCGCTCCCAACTTCTATTGTTACGTCATATCCGACTTGACGTCACAGGTCTCTTGTATTTTTATATCATACCCTAAACTGGTTCCCCGCTGATTTGCAAGAGAAGCGAGGTCAACAGGGTACCATTTCATATCATACCCGACCTAGTTCATCCCAATCGTAACTACTCGGCTATTTCCGCAACCGCAAATGAATCTCATATGTGGATCGACGCCATCATAGTCTATTACCATGTGTACAGAAATGCAACTATGACGTCACAGGCGTACGTTACAATATGAAACGCGATCTTTCAAATGCATTTAAGATATCATACATGTCTAAGGTATTCTACCACTATTATTTTTTACTTTTATGTTTATGTATTGGAGTGAATAAGACGTTAATGATACCAAAACTGAATCTCTGGTGAAAATATAAATAATACATTATACAAGGATTCGGTTTTGGCCTTTTAACCTAATCCACAGGCGCGCTTCCGGCGAAGAAATGCATCAATTTGATGCAATTCTTGCGCCGATCCACGTCCGAGTCTTTTTACCGGTTACGGAAAAAGGCGAGCGCGTGATCCGATTGAGTCCATCCTAATCCTACGTCATTGACATTTTACGTTATAGCGCTAATGGCTTATATTGTTACATCATCACTTGACCTTTGACCCACCTATCAATGCTGTTTATACTTACAAGGAATGTGATATTGCAGAAAAGAAGGATCAATTATACGCGTAACTCTCAATTAGATTTTTCACCCAAGATTTATAATAAATCATTTCTTTTTATGGTAATGTTGGTATATCAGTAACAATTCTGATTACATATACATGTAGTTGCAATGTCTCAAGCTCTCTCAATGCAATGATACATGCTTTTGCCCAAAATATGATGATATATCTTGAGTATATATTTGAATACAGATAAAAATATTATTATCTTACCTTCACTCAGTGGACTTATTGATTAAACTGCAAAATCAAAATAAATGAGGAGCCTTTCTTTTATACTGCAGTCGGAGAGAGAGGGGGAGAAAAAGAAAGGGAGAGAGAGAGGGATGAATAGAGAGATAAAGAGGTGAGAATGAGAGAGAGAGATAAAGAGGAGAGGGTAGAGAGTGAAGGGAGAGAGGGGAAGGGTGGTACAGAGAGAGGAGGAAGAAGACAGGAGGCATGGAGAGAGAGGAGGAGGAAGGGTGGGGAGAGAGAGGGGCAAGAGAGAAAGGGAAAGACAGGCATGGAGGCATTGAGATTAGACCGAGAGTGAGTGAGAGGAAAGGTGGGAGGAGGTAGACAGACAAGAGAGCGAGAGAAAGAAAGACAAGAGAGCGAGAGAAAGAAAAACAGTAACAACTAACACCCAATATAATATGTGCACACATTCATTTACAAACTATCATAGCTGATCAGCTTAATCAGTCTATCAAAAATTAAAATTCCGTACTAAATGTTGTTTTAATTTGATCTAGTCAATGCAACATGGTGATTATTTCATAACGTTTAAGGATGTCCATGGAGATTTTTTTATCATTACAGTGTAGCGTCATTTCCATTACAGTACGAAGTGTTTCTCATTTACTAGTATTATACATCTTAGTTCCATAGTAATAACTATGCTAGGCGCGAAATACGTTATTGTAATAGCTTCATTTGTGCACAATAGTCCCCAAAGGCAGCTTAGCAAAACACCATAGGAATTGGCTTAGCTGTCCAAGGATTACTAACTCCGTATCTCTAAAAGGCAGATCTTATGAATCGATCTTTGTATAGGAAATCAAAAATACTATCCTTAAAAGGCAGATTAGTACCGTAGCCTACAAATCGTACCACACTCGTCGTTATGCGTTGCTGATTAACTCAGTATCCCTGAAAGGCAGGTTTGCCATAGGGCTCGCTGGGTGGCAAAGCTTATCTGGTATCCCTCAAAAGTAGGTGTTTAGATCCCCAGGAACCCGGGCTAGTAGAGTCCTATAAATTTACTTGGTATCCCTGAAAGGCAGGTCTAGCATAGGGCTCGCTGGGTGGTAAAGCTTATCTGGTATCCCTCAAAAGTAGGTGACTGTAGCGCCTGGGAACTTGGGCTAGTTGAGCGTCGATAATTAACTCGGTATCCCTAAATGGCAGGTCTGATATAGGGCTCGTTGGGCGACAAAGCTTATCTGATATCCCTCAAAAGTAGGTGACTTTAGCGCCCGGGAACTTGGGCTAGTTGAGCGTCGATAATTGAATAATTAAATCGGTATCCCTGAAAGGCAGGTCTGATAAAGGGCTCGTTGGGTGGTAAAGCTTATCTGGTATCCCTCAAAAGTAGGTGTTTAGATCGCCCGGTTACCCGGGCTAGTTGAGCCTTGATAATTAACTTGGTATCCCTGAAAGGCAGGTCTAACATAGGGCTTGCTGGGTGGTAAAGCTTATTTGGTATCCCTCAAAAGTAGGTGTTTAGATCGCCCGGTTACCCGGGCTAGTTGAGCCTTGATAATTAACTTGGTATCCCTGAAAGGCAGGTCTAACATAGGGCTTGCTGGGTGGTAAAGCTTATTTGGTATCCCTCAAAAGTAGGTGTTTAGATCGCCCAGTTACCCGGGCTAGTTGAGCCTTGATAATTAACTTGGTATCCCTGAAAGGCAGGTCTAGCATAGGGCTCGCTGGGTGGTAAAGCTTATCTGGTATCCCTCAAAAGTAGGTGACTTTAGGGCCCGGTTACTCGGGCTAGTTGAGCCTTGATAATTAACTCGGTATCCCTGAAAGGCAGGTCTAGCATAGGGCTCGCTGGGTGGTAAAGCTTATCTGGTATCCCTCAAAAGTAAGTGTTTAGATCGCCCGGTTACCCGGGCTAGTTGAGCCTTGATAATTAACTCGGTATCCCTGAAAGGCAGGTCTAGCATAGGGCTCGCAGGGTGGTAAAGCTTATCTGGTATCCCTCAAAAGTAGGTGTTTAGATCGCCCGGTTACCCGGGCTAGTTGAGTCTTGATAATTAACTCGGTATCCCTGAAAGGCAGGTCTAGCATAGGGCTCGCTGGGTGGTAAAGCTTATCTGGTATCTCTCAAAAGTAGGTGACTTTAGGGCCCGGGAACCCGGGCTAGTTGAGTCTTGATAATTAACTTGGTATCCCTGAAAGGCAGGTCTAGCATAGGGCTCGCTGGGTGGTAAAGCTTATCTGGTATCCCTCAAAAGTAGGTGTTTAGATCTCCTGGGAACCTGGGCTAGTTGAGCCTTATTAAGTAACTTGGTATCCCTGAAAGGCAGGGCTAGCATAGGCCTCGCTGGGTGGCAAAGCTTATCTGGTATCCCTCAAAAGTAAGTGTTTATATCGCCCTGGATCTTGAGTTAGTTTGGTCTTAATAATTAACTCGATATCCAAAAGCAGGTTTTGAGGAATGGTCTTTTTAGTGAGTTATAATGTTGAATGAAAGTTTTGAGTTGATTTTGTGTACTGAATGAGGGGGGGGGGGGTAATTAAAATAATTTCTATGATTAACTTTTGATCAAAAATACCCTTCTGTACTTTCAAAAATAATTTCTAAAGATATGTTACTTTGACCACCGCTAGATATCATCAGTTTTGCTTTTAATAAGACTTCTTATTAAATATTATTTTTTTCCATGTTGCATTCGCTGTTTTATCTACTTCCTAGGGGCGAGATCGAAAGTTCAATGTCTGACAAAAAAACTAAATTCACATAGTTTTTACGTCCCCCCCCCCCTATCCGCCCCCACAACGACCCCCTAAACTAGATATGATGAGTGTTTAAACTATAATCGATTAACAAGTAAGAACAAACGAGTATAAATAACTCTGTATACCCTATCTTCTGTTTATTCACAAATGAAAGTGTAGATTAAAACTATCAAATGTTCATTAAAATGTAATATCGTCATGTAGTTTTAACAGTCACTTGTCTTTCTCCTTTTTCGACTAATGTGTAATCGATGTCGGATGAGAGAAACTTACAGAAGTTTTAACACCCCCCCCTCCTCCCCCTAACTATTTGAATTTAGATTTTTATCCGAAATCAATCTGTTGATCTCGCCCCTTACAGTTTTTTATATCAAATTTCTTACTGTTTTTAACATCTGAGAGAATTAGGGTTTGATTAATTATGTTAATTAAATAATACTCTGTATACTTTCTATCAAATCGTATTTCTCTCCATATTGCGTTCATTGCTTTATTTATTTCTTACATTTTTAATAGTTCAGCTAATTAGGGTTTAATTAGTAATCTTAATTAGTAAAAAAAAATCCCAACAAATTTCTTTGCCTTCTTTATCGTAAACACAGTTCTTTACGAAATTATTCGACGTACGACTTATCTTTCTATCTATGATCAGGGGCAAGTAACTCGTGGGTCACCTGCTTTTGAGGGATACCATCTAGTCATAACCGAGGGAAAGATGGACCGAAGCATGCATTTTGTAAAACGATTCTTGTGTTGTTAAATAATCGAGAATCTTATTTGAGATGTCTGATTCGGTTCACTAAACAACTTAGCATCACCTAGCAGAGTTCATCTTTCACCGTAATCACTTAACACTAATTTTAGAATATGTAAACAAGTTGTAAGTTAGGCCTATTCCGTAATTCAACAACATATCACAGGAACTGGTAATTTAATATGTAGTAATAATACTGCTACCCTTTATAAAACCACAAGGATGGTGGGTGACGATAATTTTAAGAACTATTTTGAAACGAAGTTTTGAGTGAAGTATCAGCCCTTGTAGCCCCCCCCCCCCCCCCCTCTCTCCCCCCCCCCCCCCCCAATAGCAGCTGATTAGGGGATGGTACGGTATATGGTATACCCACACTATTATTAATACACTGACAAATTACCGGTTCCTGTGAACATATTTTAACACCTGACGACATATGAAGGGTTGTGAATAGTGAATGTGAGCAACTGCATGTAAATGCACGGGCAATGGAAGTTGATGTAAATAGATACATGTAGTATGTGCATGTATATATATTTATACATGCACATACTATATATTTACAGTAACTTACAGTGCCCGTGTGTGAATGAGTATTTCATAGTGTTCTTGTCTGCTTGTTGCAATAATATAGTCCCGTCCAATTTTATATGGAGATTTTTGTGCAAGGTTATATGTATACAATTAAAATTGCATGGGGAAAAGTTTAGTAATGCAGAGCTCTAATATCCTTTATTATCTCTCATGTTTTTTTAGACATTTATTCACAAACACATAGGCCGACACATAAGAGTTTATAATTACTATATATATTTAAAAATTAATGTCATGCATTGGCTTTTAAGTATATTTTAAGAATCATGACAAACAACACTTTTTAAGATACAATTTTCTGTTTTATTGTTATATTCATGGAATAAAAATCCCATCCTGTGCTTTATTTGGGATATCTATTCCCATTCATGCTCAAATAGGATATTTACTGCCATTTCATGTTCATTATGGGACATTTCCTCCTATGGGACATTGTATCCCATAATTAGTTTAAATATGGGAGTTAAAATCCTATGGGAGAAATTATATTTTTTCTCCCACAGGATTTTTGGTGGGAGTGAAAATCCCCAAAGTGGGATTAAAAATCCCTCCAAAATCCCATGGGATTTTTTGATTTCAGGTGAAATATCTTAAAAACTACAATAGTTACAAGTGTAAATGTTGGTGCATGTCTTGTGAACATAAAATCCCATCTTTTTTTGTAAAGGGTTTATTTGTATCCTTAATAAAAGGGTTGGCGAAACTCCGGACTTTTGTCGTGTCCAGAGTTAAATGTCGCACTGTTTTTAGTGTAAACTATACCGGTCTTTAATACCCTACTAAATAACATCCGGTAAAAACAAAACCACGTTTGAAAATCAGGGATTCATTTCAGTTGGCGTGAAATAATATAATTATAGCTGTTGGTGGTTCGTGTTTCATTTGTCTATAAGAGTCAACAGTATTTCAAGGGTATTTCTTTAAATCAAAGGTTTTGATTTGACTTAAACAAAATGTAGGTTAACATTTTGTCCCTGTTCACGATATTGTATGAGAAGTACGTTGTTTACTAATTTGCGCTTGCTTGCAGCGTTCATATATCCATTAATCATCATTAGTCAAAGTTAGGTAAGTGGAAAACGTTATAGTTTGGAAATATAGTTGCGTTTGTGTACGGTACCATTGTGTACGTGTTGTCTGGTTGACTAGTTCAAAGGGATTTAAATTTTCCCAATCTGACATCCATAGGTATACCATTCAGAGATCATTTTGTCTGTTATCATCATCCTTGACTTTGCTCGTATATATCCCAGCTTAGATTCATTGCATTGTTTATTATTGCAGGTTATCAATTAGTACATTAGATACTTGATTTTTTTGGTCAACGTGCCGGTTTCTTGATTTTCATTTGTTCGCGGCGGTTTCTTAATTTTCATTTCTACGTGGCGGTTTCTTGAACTTAATGTTCTTAATTATATGATAGTCATTAAGTTTGTTTAGTTCTTAGGTTCATTAAGTACAATTTAATTAGGTTACAATCTAATTAGTTTCTATTAGTTAGTTATACACTTAATATATTTGATTTTGTTTCAGGAGTTTAGAAATTATATTTAGTTTTGATACTGCATTGAATTTAGAATTTAGTTATTGAAGTTTTCCCCCCAGGTGTAATTAGACTAAACCATTTCAGGTATATTAGATGTAGACTTAAGGTTGAAGTAACTAGTGTTACTTTATTTAGAATTAGGTTTACAGAACTTATACTTAGATTGTATTAATTGTGTTTGGTTAAACTGCAATCATGAGTACAGACAACCCAGGAACATCAGAGGAATTAACTGACACCGAACTAAAACAATTAGCACATGCTTTGAAGGAGTTAGGAGTAAAACCGAAATCAAAATCTGCAAAGGATCTCAAATCATGGATGATCAATTATGCAAATTGGACAGCGCCTAGAGTTTCGCAAGGAGAAATGCATGATGCACATGAGACAGGTGGTGCTACTAGTAGTACTCAATATTCTGCAACTACTTTTGCATCTCATCCACCCAAACTCCCAGTATTTTCTGGAGATAAGAAAAGTGACACTTCATATGACCTATGGCGTTATGAAATGAGATGTCTGATGAAAGATGATGTAAGAGCTACCACTATTTTACAAAGCATTAGAAGATCATTACGAGGAAATGCAGCTCGGGTGTTGATGAGACTTGGAACAGATGCGTCTATTGAAAACATATTACATAGGTTTGACAGTGTATATGGCACTGTTGATGATAATGAAAATCTACTATCCCAGTTCTATAGTGCATCACAAGGAGGAAGTGAAGATGTGTCAGAGTGGAGCTGTAGGTTAGAGGACTTGCTCAATAAAGTGATTCAGAACTGCGAGGTCACTCCAACAAATACAGATCAAATGTTAAGAAATATGTTTTGGAATGGACTAGCAGAAAATCTTAAAGATATCACTGGACATATTTTCAAAGAATGCACCAACTTTGATGAATTGAGACGGGCAGTAAGGAAAGTTGAACAAGATAAACTTAGAAAAGGAAACATCAAGAAAACTAACATTCACCAGACAGTTGCTAGTACAAGTAATGTGCAAATGGATGAATTGAAGGCAATGATTCAGAAAATGGATACAAAAATGAATCAGATGAAAGAGGACATAGATGATGTCAGAAAGAAGTATCATGAATACCAAGATCAAGGACACAAAGGACAGCAGCATGGGCAGTATAAAAACAAAAGAAGATATGCACAGGAAAATGAGAATGATAAGGAAGTTGTATGTTACAGATGTGGTCAGGTAGGACATCTGAAGTACGGATGCAGAGTGAGATTAGACCACAAGAAAGATTTAAACTCATCTCGGCCAGTATCAAGACGCGGACGCTAGGTCGACAAGAAACAAAGCGTCAATCAGCAGTTATCATAGGAGATCCAACAGAAGTTAAGATTAAAGTAAATGGGATACTTACTACTGCTTTACTGGATACAGGGTCTACAGTATCAACCATTTGCGAATCATTTTATCAAGAGTATTTCCACGATGTAGAAATTCAAAACATTGAAGATATGTTTCAACTGCAGTGTGCAGATGGAAGCAGTTTACCTTATAAAGGAGCAGTTGAGCTAGATATTTCTTCAGATGGACTTGGTGATTGCAGTAAGCATACTTGTTTATTACTGGTTGTGGATGATACAAGCTATCACAGGGATGTGCCTATTCTTTTAGGTACAAATATTCTTAAATCCTTGATGGAGGAAACAAAGAATAGTAACGGAGATAGGTACTTACAAACTGCAAAGTTGCATGAACCCTGGTTTAGGACTTTTCGATGTCTAACACTTCGAGAGAAGGAACTGATCAGGAACAACTACAGATTAGGTGTATTAAAATCTGCAGAGAGAAAACCTGTTATTATTCCCCCAAATGGAGAGGTGACGATTGAAGGATATGCTGATAAGACTCTCCCTTATCATCAGACAGTCGCTCTAATACAGGATGCGGGAAAGTCAGTTATTCCAAAAGATTTAGACATCATCCCAAACCTTATTGAGTATAACTACAATGTTACAGGGCCAGTGCCAGTGACTATCAGTAATGTTACAACCAGGACAGTAAAAGTTTCACCCAAAGCAATTATTGCAGAGTTACAAGCAGTCACTGTGGAAGACATGCCTGAACCTACAACAATTATTCAGGATGTTACAGAAACAAACTTCCAGATATCCAAAGAAAACCTGAATGAGCAGGAGTACATTAAAGCTAAGGAGATGATTACAAGAAACAGAGGTATTTTCTCATGTGGAGATACAGACATTGGACATGTTACTGCAGTTAAGCATCGGATAGAATTGACAGAGGATACACCATTTAAACAACGACACAGACGGATACCTCCAGGAATGTTTAAAGAGGTTAGGGATCATCTTCAACAGTTGTTGGAAGCTGGAGTAATTCGGAAGTCAAAGTCGCCATTTTCAAGTAATGTGGTTCTGGTGAAGAAGAAAAATGGTGAACTAAGGATGTGTGTGGATTATAGACAGTTAAATAGTAACACCAAGAAAGATGCTTATGCACTCCCACGCATAGAGGAAATATTGGACAACCTATCCGGAAACTCTTACTTCACAGTACTTGATGCTAAATCAGGCTATCATCAAATTGAAATTGCTGAGGATCATAAAGAGAGGACAGCTTTCACTGTTGGTCCCTTAGGCTTGTATGAATACAACCGGATGCCATTTGGACTTTCAAATAGCCCGGCAACTTACCAAAGACTCATGGAAGATTGTCTTGGGGAACTCCATCTCAACATTTGCTTTATATTCCTGGATGACATCATCATATTCTCCAAGACATTTGAAGAGCACTTGGAGCGACTACAGCTAGTATTTGACAAGTTGAAAACAGCAGGGCTAAAACTATCACCCAAGAAATGTACATTCTTTCAGGAGAAGGTCAAATACGTGGGACACATCGTTTCAAGTGAAGGCATTGCAACAGATCCTGATAAAACCAACAAAGTTCTCCAATGGCCGACTCCCACATCGCCTGAGGATGTTAGGAAATTCTTGGGATTTGTTGGTTATTATAGGAAGTTTATCAAGGATTTCAGCAAGATAGCTCGACCACTAACTCAGCTTATGCCAATTCCTACAGATAGCAAAAAGGCAGCTAGGAAAAGGACATCTAAAACATGGAAATGGGATCATGAGGAACAGAAATCTTTTGACAGTTTGAAGGAGGCATTAGCTACACCGCCAATATTAGGATATGCAGACTATGATGTTCCATTTGAATTGCATACTGATGCAAGCCACCATGGACTGGGTGCAGTTCTTTATCAGGAACAAGATGGACAGAAACGGGTCATTAGCTATGCCAGTAGGGGTTTGACAAAAACAGAGAGGAATTATCCTGCACACAAATTAGAATTTTTAGCACTGAAGTGGGCAGTGTGCGACAAATTCAAAGACTATCTATTGGGCAATAAGACGACAGTACTGACGGACAATAACCCACTCACCTATGTTTTAACCACAGCCAAATTGGATTCAACTGGACATAGGTGGTTGGCTGCTCTTGCCAACTTTGACTTAGAAATTCAATATCGAGCAGGAAAAAGAAATGGTGACGCTGACGGACTATCTCGACTGACAGAACAAACAGTTAAAGATTCTTCAATTTCAAATAATTCATTTAAAGCTTTTTGTGACTCTATACAACTACAAATTCCTTGTATTGAAAATTTATCTTTGGATGCTGAAACTATCAACCAACTAGATTGTCAAACTTCACAGTTTAAACAGGTCAATTGGATTGAAGTTCAAGATAAAGATCCTGTAATTAGGAACTGGATTCAACATGTGAAGTCAGGGAGAAAACCTAAGATGGATGATTTGCCTCCCTCGCATCATTCTTTAACCCTAATCCGGAACTTCCACTCTCTGGTACTGGAAGATGGAATTTTACAACGGAAGGTCCAGATAGATGGTAAAGTGAGAAGACAGGTTGTAGTTCCGAAAGAGCTAGTTCCAGTTGTCCTAAAGAGCTTACACAACGACTTTGGACATCCTGGTCGAGACAGATTGTTATCTCTGGTGAAGGACAGATTTTACTGGCATGGGGTTAACAACGACATTGACAAATGGATCAAAGGTTGTCACAGATGCTTAAGAAGGAAAGTGCTGCCTAACCAGAGAGCTCCTCTGATGCCTATCCGAACATCATATCCACTCGAATTAGTGTGCATGGATTTCCTGACATTAGAACCATCAAAGGGAGGTTACCATCACATCCTGATTATTACGGATCATTTTACGAGATTTGCACAGGCTATTCCCACAAGGAACCAGACAGCGAGAACAACAGCTGAAGCCTTTTATCACAACTTCTTGACCAAATATGGATTTCCCACACGGATACATAGTGATCAAGGGGCAAACTTTGATGGGAAAATAATTAAAGAACTTTGTAACATCACAGGAATGAAGAAATCTCGCACTACTCCCTACCATCCAATGGGCAATGGAATGTGTGAAAGATTCAACAGGACTCTAATGGATATGCTCGGTACATTGCAACCATCTCAGAAGAGCAACTGGAAAGCACATGTGTCACCTTTAGTACATGCTTATAACAGCACCAGGCATGAAAGTACAGGACAATCCCCTTATCTGCTCATGTTTGGGAGAGAACCAAGGCTACCAGTGGATATTGCTTTTGGTATCAGCAACTCTGAGAGAAAGTCCTTACCAAAGTATGTTGAGGAATTAAGGAAGAGGATGAAAAATGCATACGAGTTAGCACTGGAAGCAGCAGAAAAAGCTCGGAGGAAACAAGGTAAGTACTATGATCTTAAGGTCAGGGGCGTAAATGTACAACCAGGTGATAGGGTCTTAGTTAAGGTTGTCGCATTCGATGGAAAGCACAAGATTGCCGATAGGTGGGAAGAAGAACCGTACCAAATTTTACGACAACCCAATCCAGATGTGCCAGTGTACGTAGTGAAAAGGGAGGATGGCACAGGAAGATCCAGAACCTTGCATCGTAACTTATTATTGCCAATAGGTCACATTGATCCCGATGAGAAAGTGGCGACAGAAAAGCCTATACCAAAACCAAGACAGAAAAAGACACAGATACACCAAGAGGAGCATCAGAAAGAACTACCAGATACCAAAGTAGACCAGAGTTTGGAAGATACAGATCTCTCTGATTCTGCAGATGAAATTTATTTTCAGATACCGGTACCGGTAACCATGACTGCTCACAGAGATGAAGAAAACATCATCGTGGAAGGAGCAGCAGCACCAAGGATGGTGGAACCAGTGCCCGAGCCGGAAAGGGAAACCCGGGAATTCCCTGCTACTCAGACAGATGAGGGTGGAGGCCCAGAGCAACAAACTGGTGTCGCAGAGAAAGAGAGCGTTTCATTGAGGAGATCTGCAAGACCAAAGAGACCACCAAAACACTTAGATGACTATCAAGTAAACATGATCAATGACAGGAAAGTGGATATTTTAAGACAGCTATTTGTGAGCACAGAAGTTCCAGAAGAGAGGAATATTTTACTTAAAAGCATTATTAACATTGTAAATAAAGTGTAAGTTCACTGCCATTCTCTGCCTCAGTTTTTTTTTTGTGTTTTGTAAATGACGAGGACGTCATTTCTTTATTGGGGGGAGTTTGTGATAGTTGGACTTTTGTTTTATTATTTTACATTATACTTTGATTTAATCCAGATTCTCATTCATTCATTCATGCTTGCATTCATTCATGCGCAGCGCTACTAACTACAGTTTTGTGTGTATGTGTTTAAATAAACCTAAACACCCCTATTTCTTATAATGGTTAAGTCCAGGTCTCAGGTATTGATAGCCTAGGTGAAAGTATGTACATTTTAATAGGTAATGTACTGGGTTTAAATTTCTATTGGCTGGTTATTTGTATTTTGGCCAATGGTAGACCCTGGCGGGAATTTCAGGGTGCTTGCAGGTATTCTTTTTTTCAAAGTGAGTAGTTAGTGAGTTGCTAGACCAGGAGAAGAATAGTTTGTCTTACATAGGTGTGACTACATTTTATAAATCTAAAAGTACTTGGATTGTTCTATACAACACCTTTACCTGTAAGTAAAATAAGCTATTTAAAATCTATAAAATCACTTATTTAATTCTATATAAGTAATTAATGAATGAGAAAAGTTATATTTTAAATCAATTGCTAAACTTGTATGAAAGAGAAGAATGGAAGCTGCTAAATGTTATGAATATCTATTCAGCTATTGCAAGTTTTTATTTTAATTCATGTATCCTTAAATAAGAAGGGTTTGTGAATATTGTTATAATTGCTGTTTTAATAGGTCAGTATATATAAAGCCCAGTTTTGAGCCAACACTGTATAAGGGGCTAACTCGGTTCCATAAACCGGTATGTAATGTACATATAATTGACCTAATCTAATTACTATATTTTAATCACAGAAATAATGTAAACTATAAATTAATGGCCTAAACATTAATTTGTATTAATTGAATGTTCTGTGTATTTGTTATTGTTGAAATATCATGTCTTAGTATTGTCTTTGTGTTGTTTGTATGTTTATATATTGTCATTGTTTTAGGGTCATCACATCTCATCTCGTATATGTTTTACTCCGTATGATTGATGAAATAAATGAACTCACTACCCTACAACCATCTTGTGAAATTCATATTCAAGAACGGTTACATAAGCACAAAAAATACAGGGTGATGTGACGTGAAATGTGTGCGAATAAAAATAGATACCCGACATGTGAGTATGTGAGTGTCCCCCTCCTCCTCCTCCTCCCCCCCCCCCCCCCGATTTGTGATTGGTGTTTTTATTTTGATTTTTTTCGATACTGAGCATGATATAGCAGCACGTGTCACTAATATCTAAGAAATTGTACAAGAACTAGTTGTGTGAGTTTGAAAAACAAATGCATGTGTACAATGTGTGACTGGATACCAATGTCTATTTTTACTAAAATATGTTCACATGACGTGAATTTCACCAGCCCGTGCATTCCTACACATTTTACGTGATGATTTCATGACAATGCTACTTGACTAATACAATATTTATCCCATTTATATTTCATAACTTTCTATTTGTACTATTCTCAATAGAATCTCTATATCATTTTTTATTTGTACTAATTATAGCATTCATAACAATTTCATGAAACTGTTTCTTCACAAAAATATACAAAATGTCTGTAAAAAAATAAAGGAAATCTATCGCATAATAGACTTGATAAGGAAATTAATAAAAACAGAGTCATTGCCCTTGGACTCAATATCTTAAAACGTATCATTGGTTATTCATCTATAACTTAGACCTTTGAAATAGTTTATTTTTAACAAGATTTTTTACAATACCTATAGGAAAAGACTCCAACAAAATTTACGCTCCTATCATGCATAAATCTAAATAAATCATCGATTTTGCAAAATCTGATGACATCACAGGAGGGTAGAATTGCTTTAAGGCATTTTACACATTCTTAGCCGACATATCGGGATATTTTAGACAGAATGATTAAGACGGATGAGTTACATATTTTGTCGTCTTTCCCGCCTGAATTCCTCCCGGAATATAACATTATTGCTCCTGTGAAAAGTGTGCTGTTAGTATACCAAAACTTTGCTGCAAGCACTTTGCCAAAATTGTGATAAACGCTTTGTCATAACTAAGTAAAATTTCTCTAAACTGCTACCTTCAATGAAGCTAGTTTTTGCTCAAACAACAGAACACACGTATGTATTTTCCATAATTGTCATTTATTGAAAATGACGTAATGAGAGTATATAATATTCATGAAAAACTAGGAGGCTAATAGCAATACATATACCTAACAATCGAGGTCAAACTGACCTTACATAACAATCGAGGTCAAACTGACCTTACATAACAATCGAGGTCAAACTGACCTTACATAACAATCGAGGTCAAACTGACCTTACATAACAATCGAGGTCAAACTGACCTTACATAACAATCGAGGTCAAACTGACCTCGAGGTCAAACTGACCTTATTGCAAACATATGATATAACTATGTTTTGGGATAAAAATTGCTCTAGAACTCTGTGTGAAAAACTTGCAGGAAAGAGTTTTGCCAGAAAACTATTTTGCATAGGCCTATAAACATTCTGCACTTGTGTTATTTTCCCAATGGCGGGTACCATGTCCTTGCCGAGTAATTTTAGCAGCCATATATGTGTAAGATGTTACTGATGCTCGCAAATAAAACTGTTTTCAAAATGACAATCATAGTCATCCCAAAATCCATTTCGCATAATCTGGACGCAGTTTTGCGTTGGAGTTCCACCGTCAGGTTGACCCAAATACCAGTTTGTAAAAGTCATGTCAGTCTTTCCATTCCACCTGAATCTGCCCTCAATATCATGATCGGTGCCAGCGATCCATGCATTTACTGGACAAATATA
>NC_079172.1:72635799-72640799 GCF_947568905.1 Ostrea edulis | reverse complement strand
GGTTAGAATAGGTCCTCAGTACCCCTTACTTGTCGTAGAAGGCGACTAAATGGGGAGGTCCTTCGGATGAGACCGCAAAACTGAGGTCCCGTGTCACAGCAGGTGTGGCACGATAAAGATCCCTCCCTGCTCAAAGGCCATAAGCGCCGAGCATGGGTTGAAATTTTGCAGCCCTTCACCGGCAGTGGTGACGTCTCCATATGAGTGAAATATTCTAGAGAGGGACGATAAACAATATGCAATCAATCAATCAAGTATACTTTAGGCAAAATTTATCATTTAAAAGTTAAAATTTGTGAATGTACAAAATCAAGATGCTTTATATCACAAAATTAATATTTTACTGGTTTGTTTGTTTACATAAATTGACTCGAGTCTTTGTTTATATAACACAGAATTAAAGCTAAAATATTGCTCTTATTCTTGCATTCAGAAGGTTCAAATTTTGGTTGTCAACATTGAATGATTTATAGTCTGCATTTTTAACATCAAGAATGAAAAATATTTTTTTTTCTCGAAAAACGTGAACTTAAAATCTTGGGTAAAAATTGAAATAAATTGGGCCGCAGAACTTCTACATCTTTCACAGAAAGCAAATCTAATTAAAATCAAGACTTGTAGATCCGCTCCTCTACGATCCGCTTGTATTGAAGCGTATCGTAGAGGAGCGGATCTACAAGTCTTAATTTTAATTAGATTGACAGGAAACCAACCACAACTTTACAGATACAATGTAGATAGGACAAACAGGAAAACACATTAGCAACAAACAAACAAACAAACAAACAGGTGTGACGTCATACTCACCTGAAAGAGGTGCTTATTTCATGTAATGTAGACATTTTCTCTCGAAGACTTACCGCCCACTTCCAGGAAGGTAGATACTATCCATTGGTTCTCTTCACTAGAGTTGATTTCCAATAAGTAACTCGAGTGCGCTTGACATTGTAGCTGAAACATTACAACGATATTGATACATAGTATGTAACACGTACACTAATAGACTAAATTAAGTTGTAAATAATCTCTAAATAAATATTTATTCGCTACATACATACATACAAACATACATACATAAATACCAAGGATAACCCATGAAAGCTCGAAAGCTTATTTCCAATGGGGTCCTTTGATGCACGGATGTTTGCGCTAGTGGGTCATTTATGTGGGAGGAAACCGGAGTACCCGGAGGAAACCCACGTGTCCGAGCGGGCGACCGCCATACCCTCTCACATACAACCACTGCCGATCACGGGGATTGAACTCGGGTCGCAGAGGTAAGAATCGAGACACCCCGGTAAGCGAAATGTAATTCCTTAATTTAGTTCTTAGTATATTGTTTCTGTTAATGATGTATAGATTATTACCATTTGTCGTATTTTCGTAGTGTGATATTCATGTAAAACATGTCTCTTGATAAAGACGCGGGTTGTGTTGAACATGTTAGAGTTAGATAACAAGCAGTGTGGTGGTCTTTTCAGTACTTCTATAAATTCAATATTGGCCATGTATCTTTGTATCTTTTTAGATTCCGACAATTTAAGAAGGCATGGTGTTGTTAGATTAGTGTTCTTATATCTGTGCATGTGTGTGTGTGTGTGTGTGTGTGTGTGTGTGGAGAGAGAGAGAGAGAGAGAGAGAGAGAGAGAGAGAGAGAGAGAGTTAGAGTTATCTTACCACTGCATCATTCCAGGAGGATTTTGTTGCATTGTAGAAATAACAATGGGATCCAAAGAAAAGCCATCCTTGATCACACACTACACAGGAATAAAGATGTCATGAAAACAAACTGTTAATGAATTATCTGTTTTGCATTAATTTTAAATTACAGAAATCATTTAATTCTTAAATTAGTTTTGACATTGTCTGTTGAGCAACACGGTTCGGTGCTTTAACGTTATTTATGTATTCTCTGTATTGTTCTAAACATTCTACGACAAATATCCATATTTTTCAGGCTAGTTGTATTCGGCGCGCCCGCGCGTTAATCATGGTCAGGGTTTTCCAGTGCAATTTTTGCTGTGGTAATAAACATTCAAATGAGATTGTTTTTTTTTTTTTATACCTTTTAGCTTTATCGCTTGTTTTTAAGAAAACAATCTTAATCGAATATCGATCCCGATCATAAGCCATTATCAATTTACCAAGGTTTGCAAAGTCAATAAAAAAACAATACAGAGTCTAATATCAATCAGACGTCAGACATACAAATAAAATGTCGCATATACAAAAAGCTGAAAAGTGCAGATAATGAACAGTGATCAATCTCATAACTCCTATAAGAAATATAAAATATAGAGTTGGGCAAACACGGATCCCTGGATATACCAGAGGTTGGGTCGGTCGGGTGCCTAAGAGGAGTAAGCATCCCCTGTCGACCTGTCACACCCGCCGTGAGCCCTATATCTTGATCAGGTAAACGGGGTTATCTGTAGTCAAAACCAGTGTACCAAGAACGACTTAAGAATTGACATGAAACATTTTTGTACACATTCTACACTGCAGTTGTTAATGAAATAATCGTTTACTCCCCCATCTCCCTCCCTAATTGCTCCAAATACATGTATTAAATCGTAAATATAAAGACCCTGGCCTTAATGTAATTGGAAGTTCAGATAAACTGGCCTGTATCTGCATTCAAAATTAAATCAATTTCAATACATTGACGTACTGTTCTTGAAAATACATCCATTTCTAACTTTGAATTCCTATTGACGTATCCCGTGGGGATCTGCATTTAGAATAGGTCCTCAGTACCCCTTGCTTGTCGTAGAAGGCGACTAAATGGGGCGGTCCTTCGGATGAGACCGCAAAAACCGATGTCCCATGTCACAGCAGGTGTGACACGATAAAAATCCCTCCCTGCTCAAAGGCCATAAGCGCCGAGCATGGGTTGAAATTTTGCAGCCCTTCACCGGCAGTGGTGACGTCTCCATATGAGTGAAATATTCCCGAGAGGGACGATAAACAATATTCAATCAATCAATCAACCTATTGACATATTGTGACCACCCTAATCAGAGCCGCTGTTTCAACAGTTTATAATCTGCATTTCATTATGTGGGACTTCACTACATGTAACTTCCGGTGAAATATCGCGCCCGATACGTACAATTAAAAATAAGCGATACATTTTTTTCAGAAAAAATAGTGACGCGCTGGTGCGCCGAATACAACTAGGTTTTACAAGTTGATATAGACAGACGAGAACCACTTTTCTAGAACATTGATGCAGGCAATCTAGAAATAAGTATGTACAATTAGTCAACGGATTTGGTCATAAGGTATCAAACTCATCACTGCTAATAGACGGTTCTGACGTCATAAAATATCTAGGTGAAGCCAACGGTCAAATATAGTCAAATACGATAAATTATCTACATGTAGCTGAGGTCAAAGGTCAAATACGTCTAGATCAACGTATGGCATGCATGTATGTCGATGTGGTAGAACCCTAGCTTAATGATACTTGATAAAAGCAAACTTTTTTTTCCAAAATATATTCATGTTTACGTTAAAAAAAATATCAGTAAAATTTGATTACACTGTACAATTCACCGTATGGAATGTAATTTTCAAAGGTAGTTCTACCCTCATGTGATTTATCAATATTAATGGTTGAAATTGAAAAAAAAAACCTGTATTAACTTCCACTCAATATAGTTTAATTTGATCAATAACTAAAGAAAATGAGTATGTAGCTACTTTTTTAAAGAAGTCAGATAATTTTATACCAAAACGTTCAACATCAGAAAATCACACTTTTTTGCAAAACAGTTTAAGAAAGATAGATACAAATTTTTAATGTCAACAGTTTAGAAAAACTGCTAATTCATGGATATATCAATTATTTGTGGATTATCGGGAAATCATTCTTCACCTTTCATAATGGACATGGGCATGCAGTTGAGAAATATCTGCATAGAGATATTTCTCTTGACAATATTTTTATTATTATGAATAATTGATTATCTATGGAAAATATAAACTTTTTTCATTATCAATAGTTTGCGAAATTTCCTTTTCACAAAATACGTGGTGGGCGGGGGGGGGGGGGGGGGGGAGGGGGGGGGTCGTGCAAATGAAACACAAAACAACACTGCGGTATAACATTCATATCTGTATTTTGAATACTTATAAAGTCAGCGATCCAGTTTCGTCGACTGGCTCTATCCTATCCAGACGTCCTACTTTTACACTCCCTCCATCGGAACATAATCACGATCACGATAAATAAAATTAACATAAAAAGTAGCTCATTACACCAAAATTTGTATTTCATGACTCGTTAGGGCACCTCTGATGAAGTATGATATCACCATCGAAAGAATGATACAAGCTCTCAATCTTATATGAATTTTTTGGGATTTTTCCCGGAATGATAAGAAACGTGGTTTGATTCTCGAGTCCAAATTTTCTTGTGATTTGAAACATGATATATCTAATAAAAACATGCCTAAACGACTTAGCATACTCAGAAGTTTTAATTTTTAAATAATTTTTTAAGGAAAATTAAAAAAAACCTTATTTGCAAGTATTTTGTTTTAAATCTGCGGATAAAATCTTCAAGAAGCATGTCGATTAGGAAAAAAACATATCAATTATTATTATTATAGAAATATATTTTAACAAGAAATTGGAATGAAATGGTCAAAATTCAGATACACTGCGATTTTTCAAATTTGAACAAGCCTGATCAGAATCATAAACAAGAGGCCCATGGGCCACATCGCTCACCTGAGTCACCTTGGCCCATATCTGAAGACTTTCCATATATATTTGCATGTAAAACCTTAGTCCCTATTATGGCCAAAACTACCCTTTGCAAACTTGAATCTACACTATGTCAGAAAGCTTTCATGTAAATGTCAACTTCTTAGGCCCAATGGTTCTTGAGAAGAATATTTTTAAAGCTTTTTCCTATATTTGTATGTAAAACTTTGACCCCCCCCCCCCCACTTGTGGCCCCATCCTACCCCCTGGGGGCCATGATTTGAACA
>NC_079172.1:72508299-72630799 GCF_947568905.1 Ostrea edulis | reverse complement strand
TGGGATCGATGTTTTTGATATGCACTTTTAATCCATTCCTTTGACTTCGATTTCTATCATATATGCCTTTTTCTCATTTATCTTACATAATGTACAGTACATATACTCAGTACGTAAAATACAAAAGTGAACAAAAGCGGCAAACTGTCGATGTTATTGTCAAATAAGGTGTTCTACACTCTAGTTTTCATGGGGCAAGGGGTCTATTAGTATATTAAGGTAAGGTTTGCGACATTCTAACATGTAGCCATGTTGCATATCAGTATGTTCAGTAGGAATTTATCTTTAAAAAGTTGCCTGTGTTGTTTTTTGACTCGATGGACTTAATTTTGTCATGTTTTACATTTTCTAGATCTTTGTACAAATGGGAATACTAGTGGTATAAAAACTACACAATGCAACGCTAGCAGAATTATAAAAGGGAGTATTGTACATCAGATGATACTATTTGGTAAAGAAATTTTATTTTAAAGCAAAGAAATAGCAATATTTTGCGCTTTGAAATAAAATTTCTTTCCCAAATAGTATCATCTGATGTACAATACCCCTTTTTAAAATTTATATCTTGAATAAAATTTAAATTGATTGTCTTGGCAACTAAAAAATGCATATTGAGGAGTTTTGCAAGGTTTTCGTTAGAAAAATTTCACTTTAAACGTAAATTATGTAATATTTGGATCTCGAACATTTATGAAAGCAAATAAAAATACTACCCACTGCGAAGCATGGTAACAGATTAAAAAGAATTATTTCATGTATACGGTTTGTCATTTTGTTTTATTATTGCACAACTTTTGAAGGGTGCATTGAGCATTTCATGAACAAAATACAATTCCAGCCCAAAAAGGATATTTGCATTTATTTGTCAAGCATTGTAGTATCACATTCCTCCTGACTTATTTAAACATTTTTACTGTCAAGAGGTATGGATCAAGGTGACGGTCGATGAAGGTGAAATTAGAGATTTATCAAATTGTCACAGGATGAAATAATTCATATTTAACATACTAATAATTTCATTACGTTACTCATTTCATCGTAAATCGTTTCATTTCATTCATATCCATCGGGATGAACGCTGATTGGTAGAGAGGGGAGTGTGAAGGGTCAGTATGGTTTGTGTGTAGTTGTGAGTATCTTGTGAGTTGTTTTACTGGTTTGGTGCTATATAAGCAAGATTCGCGCCAGTTCCAGAAACTAACCCAGCAACACTCCATACTCGGACTGAGTGACTTATTATTCACGTATTGTCATATCAAAGAAACTAAGTTTTACTATAGTTTCTATTCTTCCGAGTTTACGATCATCCTCCAGAATTAGGATATAACAATAAAGAACTTTAGAACCCGAACCACCAGTGTGTTTTAATTTAAATACATGACGGTTACAAAATGATATCAAATAATACGATCTTAGTCACAAAAACAAATATGATGAATAAATACCTGTGACAGGGTGATATTTTTCTAAAGTAAATATATTATTTCATTATTTAGATTATGAAGATTAGTACATGACAAAAGTTGTCTTTACTTTTAATTTATTTATGTACAACTTAATAGTACATGCAAATATCTCTAAAGTTATTTATAGATTATGAGATCATAATGGTCAGTAATAGCACCATGTAAATATTTATAGAATATAGAACTCTCCAATTTCATTGGTTGTCTAAGTTCCCTCTCTTTACTATTGTTCACATTTTGAATTGTCTTCTAAGAATATAGAAGTGTTTTCCAGAAGATTTTCCTAGTACAATTTGACTGTAAGTAAATATGACTTTCTTTTGAGTTTTTATGATCATATATAATTTAAAGTACATGTGCTTACTTTGAATTAATAGATTTGCTGAATAGTTAGATTTTATGCATTTTCTATGATGGTAATTGAGTAAGAGTGAGCATATGCATTTCTACATTATCTTTAAGTTATCAATTACAACTAAAGAGTAAAATGTATATCAGTATGAATGTTTATTAAAACTAAAAATCATGATTGAATCAAATGTAGTAGTTTAAATATGTTATGTGTGAATGTCAGTGTTCGAGTAATATTCAGCTATTTTTACTTTTTATGATTTCCTTGTGTGAATAAGTAATGTAACATTAGTTTCACACAAGTATTTGATATTTCATTATTTCTATATAGATTTATTACCAGCATATAGAATATTCTGGACCTGACTAGAAATTTGGCTCTGTGTCACACATAGGTATGACATTGCATTTTTTTGTATATTCTTTGCATTATGATAAGTTTTGAATATTCTTATCAAGTTGATTATTTAATCTATGATTACTTAAGTGCAATAGTCAAGTAAGATAAATCTATTTATTATTTATACCATATAGTAATCAATAGTCAAATATATCTTTATAAGCACTATTAAGGGGAATAACTCTTGGTTGTAAACTGTGCTGAGCAAATGAGTTTTCTTTGTTGATATTTTTATACTATATGTTTTAATTCATGATATATATTACATGACAGAAATATATTGTGATATTCTTGTTATATATTTCAGAGTTAATTAGAAAAGAATACAAACTCTGATAGAACCCTACCATTGGTGTTGTGTTGTTTATATACCTATACAATCCATACTATTACATACCTTATAAATTAAATATCGAAATCGATTAAAGTAATTCCACCCTCCTGTGATGTCATCAGATTTTGCAAAATCAATGATTTATTTAGATTTGTGCATGATAAGAACATCAATTTTGCTGGAGTCTTTTTCGATGGTTATTGTAAAAAAAAAAATCTTGTTAAAAATAAACTATTTCAAAAGTCGAAGTTATAGATGAATAACCAATGATACGTTTCAAAATATTGAATCCAAGGACAATAACTCTGTTTTTATTGATTTCTTTATGAAGTCTATTACGCACTATATTTCCTTTATTTCTTACAGACATTTTGTATTTTTTTTGTGAAGAAACAGTTTCATGAAATTGTTATGAATGCTATTATATCGTCATAACCAGTTGTTTTGACATTTTGATAACGCTGTTTAAGGAAAATTGCAATTTTCTGACGGTGATATATGATTCTGTATATGCATGTCTCGCATCTTAAACAGTGTGATGACCTATGTATTTTATTTGATAATTTCTTAGTTTTAACTCTAATAAATGGAAATAAATCCACCCTTTAAACTTGTATCAGATAAAACTGCGAGTATGGAGTTACCTTAAGATGGTTATTTTGGGGGTGGGGGTGGGGTGGGGGGGATTGTCGTTGGACAGGCGACTGTAACCTTCGCAACAATATAAAGCCCGGTCAGTGGCGGATCTAGGGCAAAATTAATGTAAAGTCAATGAAATTAACAAATCTGTTTTTATGTCGACAAAATCCATGCCGTTATGCAGATGTTCGTTAGACAAAACTAAGAATATTTTGAGATATACTAGAGAAGACCTTTCTTTAATTTTGCGTGATCATATCAGTCGCGTTTTTGCTTCTTCTTTTTTTCTTCACATTTGTGGATACTATTCCCAAACAATGATCGATTTTAACAGCATCAAAATAAATCCTTTCCCTAGCAAGATTCGCGGATATAACATACATGTTTCCTTTCATGGTTTCACACAAAATATCACTGAGCAACCGATCAACATCTTTTACCTGAGCCATGTTGTTGTTAACAAACAACTGACTTTCTCCATGTATTCTAAATGATTATGCCCATTAGGGGCGATTTCAAGGTCACAACATAAAATAGAAATTACCATAGCGCATACTATATAAACAAATAGTAGACTTTTATAATATCAAAGATAAAAATTCATAAATGGTTTGCAACAACAGGGAGATAACTCTTGATGTACGTCGTTGCACTTCACACTTTATGACGTAACAATGAAAACGTACGTCACGACGTTCAGGACTAATTACAGTTGTATCGTTGGGAAAATGTCATAATATACATTTATTGCATGATAGTGAGGGAGATATGAAGATTTATTCACCCAAGAAAAATCATATTCCCCGAGGGCAACGCCCGAGGGGAATATGATTTTTCTTGGGTGAATAAATCTTCATATCTCCCTCACTATCATGCAATAAATTGTTTATTATACCGAAACAAAGCAAGACTACAAAAGTAAGTTTGAAATTGGAGTCCGCTCATCTACATTGTATGTAGCTGGGATCGTCCTAACGGTCACACCGCGCCGTCAACGTATTACGTTAGAAGGTACAAACAACGAAATACAGTGATATGATAACCAGTTTTTGTATTTCCATTCTCCTTGAGTGCTGATTTACTTTCTTGTTTTTGTATCAACCAAAACCATGCGATTCAACTGTGTATCAGAGACCCGCATATTTTGTGCCTTATGAACTATGAAAGTAGAATAACTCGGACTTATTGTGACGTCACAATACACTTCGTCTACCTTGACGTTAAATTTATGGAAAATGCACGAGGCTGCCCAAGGGGTAAATATGATAGGGAGATATGATGTCTGAGAGGGAGATCAAACTTCCACCAGAGTTCGTTTGCTCACAAACCAAACTCTTCCACTTAGGCATTATGGGATAGCGATTTCTTAGGCCGCGTATACTGTGACGTCACTGTAGAATGACGAAAAAACATAACGTCAAACGTAAACAACTTTCAAAACAAGAACGTAAACATCAAGTTCATTATTTTACACAATAATTTGAACAGAGTCTCTTTACTTTTTAATGATCTTTTGATCATTTTATGTTTAAAATAAAATCCATACTTTTATAATAATGCTCTTAATATTAATATCTTCAAACTTTTAACTGCGAACTACTTCTTAAATGTAATTTGTCTGCGTGATAATCGCGGACTCACAATATACAAATCTGTATATTGTGGTGCGTCACATAGGAGAGGTCTATTCGTAGGTGACGTAATGAGGCCTCGACGGGGAGTTTGAGAGGGAGATATGAAGTTTTGTCCTCCCTGGCACGTGACCGTCTAGACCAATCAGATTACGCGTTGCATGGCATTCTCATACTGAGGTATAATAATATATAGATTATTACTACAGCAACTTGATCCAAAGAGTCGGATCACGTCGAGTTGACAGAAGCGGATCATCAGATCACACGAGACGCGAAGCTAAAAGATGCAAGGTGAAGATAACGAACAGTGATCAATCTCATAACTCCTATAAGTAATACAAAATAGAGAGTTGGGCAAACACGGACCCCTGGACACACCAGAGGTGGGATCAGGTGCCTAGGAGGAGAAGGCATCCCCTGTTGACCGGACACACCCGCCGTGAGCCCTATATACTGATCAGGTAAACGCAGTTATCCGCAGTCAAAATCAGTGTGCCAAAAACGGCTTAACACTCGGTATGAAACACATCACACAGCATTTGACCCAATGCGAGGTTGTATTGACGAACTAGATCGTGAAATAAAGTATACGCTTGTATTTTGTATTCCAAGAGGACAAAATCCGGTGAACCCCGATCATTACATGTAAAAAATGGATAAAAAAACATTTCTTAAGAAAATATTTTCAGTAGAAACGAACGACTCTGACTGCATTTGCAATTAATGTCAATAGATTCACTACTCTAATAGTTTCATGCTTTTTTCGCAAGCATTCAGTACTACCATAAGGGGTGGGGGGTGGGGGTGATAAATCAAAATTCCCATGTAAAATTTATGGAAAAACTACATTCTCAAAACAAAAGATTGTGTGGGCCAAATTCTCCTCCTGCTGTAATAATTATTTGTCTATAGAATCACCTTACATTTGTCGATAACTGGCGCACGTGTTCTGTGACATAGTCTTATTGATATATGATAGCTAGTCATTGGTTACTATTTTCATCATTAAATCGTGGAACTGGTGTTGAAGTATTAGAACGTGATTTTCACACATAAGCAGACCTTTCTTTTCCTGCATTTACACTCTGACCATCCCACTCACCGTCGTTCACTTAGCGTTTAATGGCATGTGCACAAAACATCGCTTAATGACTATATCGGAATCATGCGCGGATCAACTGGAAGTAAAGTTGCGTGTAATTTGTGCGCAAAGTAATGAGGACTGAACTAGAGCACAATATTATCATGATATCATCTGTATAAAACTGGAACGATTGTTTGATATCCTTTTCCCAATTTACATAATTACCGGTGATTAATGTAAACATTAAAACATGTTGAAAATGGATTAAAAGCAAGAAAGTGTTGATTTCTTTGTGACAGTTTTGAACATTACTGTTAAATGTTTGAAAACAAATTGTCTATTGCGTAAATCCAGGCACATCTGAGTCGAAACGTCGGTTGAAGCATAAACCGTCACCGACTCCGGCATTTACACGTTTTCCAGAATCAAAACATGAATGCTTGCGAAGAGAAGTCGATGTAGGCTATGCCTCTCGACTTTTCTAAAGAGAATAAACGTGAACAAGCATACGCATCCCTTTAATTCTCACACCGAAAATCCTTGAAAAAAATGCATATCATATTCGACAAAATACGGTACTGTACTACACATCGACGTATTCTTCATAATATTCAAGCATAAATATGGTGGTTTGATGTGAGAATCAGGAAAAAATAGAGGCTAGATTTGGTCAAATTTTCATTTATTTGTCTCAGATGAACAATTTGCATCTAGATTTTGAAATTTTTTCCAGGACCCCCACCCTCCCGCACTCTTCCCCTCGTTGCATCGCGACTCGGCCGTCTACTTTCCGCAGCCGGACAAGTTATAAATCAGCAGGACTAATAAATCATAGATTCTAGTAGTCCTTTTCACTAGTATAGTCAAAAAATGATTAGATCTTACACCTTTCATTATTTTGACAATTGCTGGAAAATATAACAGGGGCTAAGCCCGTTTTGGGCCCGAACTCTGTGATACCATAAATATAGAAAGGGGTCTAACTCTGACACAGATAAAATACTAACCACTCGCTTTAAATGCCTAAAAAAATCTTAAACTAGGTAAGCTATGCGTAGTTTGTCGTTTTCCTTGCATACATTAATGTTTTAACTACTTGCATGCCAAATTTCAAGTCACTGGTTCTTAAAATAACAAAGATATACGTCATCGTTCTCTTGATTTCACTTGTTTACTTTTACTAGGACATTTACCAGTCCAGGTCACGGAGTCGTTTCTCGCCTATGACAGCAGCGAAATTCAGACTAGTATGGAAGATTTCGGACCTGTCAATTAAAATTTCACATCAATTATACGCTACTTACTTCCTCATATATTAATAATGTTCTTCGTGTAGACGTTACACGACTTATATTTCATCAGTCACAATGCACTGTTTACATCAACCGCGTTATATTTCCCGCGTTAAATGAAATGCCTAAAGTCGTGTTGTAAGATGTCATGGGTCTTCGCTTGTCTCAACGGTCACACCGTATACATATTATATGCTGATGCACTGTCATAGTGATTGACTTTGGTACTGTTCATAGACAGTCTCTGCTTCATTCATCATTAGAAACTGGCCGAAAAGGAATTGTTGAATGATTTATTAGACAGGAAAACCAAGATTATTTTCATGATGTCTCTGACTAAATCGGCATGTAGCAAAAGGTAAAAAAAAAAAGGGGGGGGGGGGCAAAATATACGATCCTCTCCCATGCGGACTTCGGACGTGGTTTGAGACAATGAATATACATACGATTTATGATTCAAACTTTTTTCCTTTGCGTAAATGCTAATGCATTGAAAGATTTGTTATTTAAAAGTAATTGTCATTGTCAGGAGCCTGTATATTTTTTAGCCGAGTTGCATAGCAAATCCCGGCTTTTAAATTGGCGAAGGTTGGGCGTCTAGTCGGGCGGGAGACGTCCACAATTAGCTTGTCCGGTCTCTAACTTTCATACTTTTTGGTGCATCTTTGTGAGACTTACATAACATGCTTACATCCAAAAGAGGAAGGTTCTTATTTATTTTGAGGTCAAAAGGTCAACGGTCAAGGTCTCTTTTTCACTATATACTGTAGATTTGAACTTGCCTCTAACTTTTATACATGTATACTTGGTGTTGCATGTTTATCAGACTTTAAATCCTGATGACATTCAAGATTCATGTTGCTTTTGAAATCCAAAGGTCAAGGTCATTATCACACTAAATACCTATTACGGTCATTCAAAGCTTCATACTTATAAACTATATTAAATATGTGCATGTTTTTACTTCGTGAATGCAAGCGTTCATAATTTTCCAAACTGCAACTCAGCTATTCGCATCTTTGATGCGTTTTAGCGATTTTTTCTTCAAATAATGATTGTAAATAGATGCAAGTGCATATGCTAAAACATTGAATATAATACCGACAAGATTATGTTTAGTAGATTTCTCATGCTGTCAGTGTCAAATCTTGTGTAGAACTTATCACATTGTTTGTAAATCTTATCACATCCTATAAGGTTCACATTCCGTCACATTGTCGTGTGTTGAATTTTAAGAAAAAAGTTCGTTTTATAATATTTCTTTTCACATAACTTCTGAATGAATTTCTTGCTCTTTTTACTACAATCCAATGTAGCATTGGTTAGTGCGTGTGCCTTCGCTGAAAACATATTTAGTGCGCTCGGAAAAAAAGAACAAAGTGTACATATACACACAAGAATAGCTTCAGGTAACCACGCGCTACGTACATATATGATATTCATTTAATTTAGATTAAAACAATGCAAATCGGATGTGAATACAAAGGTAAAATTGAATGAATATATATATGGGTTGCTCTACAATTCTTAGATACAATTACACTAACCGTCCTTCTAATCACAGCATCCGCCGCATCGAATCATATATAATTGATTAAAACGTTCGGAAAAATCAATTAAACTTTTCACATTTGCACATTTGTTTAATAAAACTTGAAGCATATGGCGACATAAATTGGATTATTATACCTCAGTATGAGAATTCTATGCAACGCGTAATCTGATTGGTCTAGAATGTCACGTGCCAGGGAAGACAAAACTTCATATCTCCCTCTCAAACATCATATCTCCCTATCATATTTCCCCTTGGGCAGCCTCGTGCATTTTCCATGACATTTAACGTCAAAGTAGACGAAGTGTATTATGACGTCATAATAAGTCCGAGTCATTCTACTTTCATAGTTCGTAAGGCACGAAATATGCGGGCCTCTGATATACAGTTTTAAAATCGACTGATTTTGGTTGATATCAAAACATGCAAGTAAATCAGCATTCAAGGAGAATGGAAATACAAAAACTGGTTATCATATCACTGTGTTTCGCTGTTTGTACTTTCTATATATACGTTGACGGCGCGATGTTACTGTTAGGGCGATCTTAGCTACATACATGTACGATGTATAGATGAGTAAACTCCA
Source organism: Ostrea edulis (assembly GCF_947568905.1). Taxonomy (NCBI): domain Eukaryota; kingdom Metazoa; phylum Mollusca; class Bivalvia; order Ostreida; family Ostreidae; genus Ostrea; species Ostrea edulis. The sequence continues at coordinate 72,621,461 of NC_079172.1, read as the reverse complement.
ATCTCAAATACAATTTTGTGGTCTTGCTTTGTTTCGGTATAATAAACAATTTATTGCATGAATGTTTGGGAGATATGAAGATTTATTATATACTTTCAATTTCATCTCTTCTTTTTTCTTTAAAAGTTTGCGGGCATATATCACACGATATATGCCCGGAAACATTCCGGCCCGCAAACATTACGTCACAATCAAATTTCTACGCCGTTAATTTTCAAATTGTTCGTGTTTTTCATCTTTTACTCAGTTAAACCGATAAAGTTATTGTTAAAAATAAAATTATTGTTAGTTTCTAAATGAAATTGAAAGTATATAATAAAAAGGTTATACACTTTGTATGGGAAATATGACGACCTCGTTTTTTGTCGCGAACGGACCTCGCAAGCTCGGTCCGTCTACGAGCCAAAAAACTCGGTCGTCATATTTTCCCATAAAAAGTCTATAACCTATAATTATTCACCCAAGAAAAATCATATTCCCCTCGGGCGTTGCCCTCGGGGAATATGATTTTTCTTGGGTGAATAAATCTTCATATCTCCCTCACTATCATGCAATAAATGTATATTATTATTTTCATATTGAGTTCATGACATAGCTCTCTTCTTCATGACGTCGCATAAATAACGTCAAAATGACACGACGTTGTCGTAAACTATACTGTATTTACATATGTATTATTCATAAGTAAAGCTTTTTACAAATACATCATAACCATTTTATGGAAGTATACACCATATGAAATTTTTTTGAGAAATACCATTTAATTTTGACGCGGGGCCAAATTTGGCCCCAAACGTACCTTACTCTTTACTATGAATCACTCTTACATCTCACTGGTTTACCTTGTCCCAATCTTCCCTTTCACTGTAGATCCAATACGGGTCCTCCAGATACAATGTCTGTGTTTGTGATCTACTCTCGTGACAGATTTCACAAAATCGAGTTCCTTGGTGATAATTGAACGACTTGCACCTCGTCCAGCGCCAGCATTCTACGGCACAGTCCTGTATACTGTAGTCCAGAAACGACTCCAGTACCCGTCTATCCAGTCGATGTCCATATTGTAAATTGGCGTATCCAGATGATACCGAATTCACTGATATTAAAATCTTGCTGAAGAAAATACTCAGCAAATTTATATGTCTTTGAGATAGCATATTCTTCATATTTACTAAAAAGGTGTTTTGTAAAAAATGAAATATATTCTATGACCTACATGAAAATTAAGATCTTAAATTGCCAATATCCTTGTCGCGAAGTTTGCAAATAACAATCAAATCTTTTACTAGCTGTATATGTACGGCATTCTGATCGATTTTAAGCCATGCACGAACTCCAATAGTCTCCTTTTTTCTGACATGGAAAGAATTCAAATCTCTGTGATTGTTAGGTAATTCATTTGCAGGAAATAAAGAAATGGAAAAACGACATAATAATCCAAACACTGGTCTCGATGACTCAGTTGATAGAGCGCATCGTATCCGAGAGGTTGTGGGTTCGAGCCCCGCTAGTAAATTTATTCCTTGGCAACGTCAGACTTATGGCGTAAAAATATATAGTGACTACGCCAAGCACATATCACTTAGACGTCACGGGTCCATCGGATGAAAGCAGCCTGGAGCAAACAGAACCACCCCTGCTGCGGCACTGACCTAATGCACATATGTAAGTCTAAATGTTTAGTACTTTATTTACAGGTGACTTTTCAATAAATATGAAAGATGAAGACAACGAACAGTGATCAAGCCCACAAATCTCCCAAGGAATACAAAAAAAGAGAGTTTGATAAACACAGACCCCTGGCTATACCAGAGGTGGGATCAGCTGCCAAGGCTGAGTAAACATCCCCTGTCGACCAGTTATACCTGTTGTGAACTCTACGAGGAAGAGGTAGGAAAATGTGTAGCAAATTCACGTTTTTGTATTGCTCATAAAGAGGCAAATGAAAAATTCACTGAGAGCGTGGCCTCCAGGATATACTAATTGTTTGCTCAAAGAAGGAAATTCATTGTACAGAGTTTGATGTAGTCTTCGTCCACATGATATGCCTGATAATTTCTACCTTTAATATCAATGAAAGGTGAAGATAACAAACAGTGATCATCTCATAACTCCTATAAGTAATACAAAATAGAAAGGTGGGCAAACAAGGTCCCCTGGCTATACCACAGGTGGGATCAGGTGCCTAGGAGAAGTAAGCCGGTCACACCCGCCATGAGCTTAATATCTTGATCAGCTGGTAAACGGAGTTATCTGTAGTCAAAACCAGTGTGTCAAGAATTGCCTAACAATCGTTATGAAACACGCCAGACAGCATTTGACCCAATGATAGGTTGTATTGGCAAACTAGATCGTTATAACGACCGTAGAATTTGCGAAATGCTGACTTTAAACGAGAATATTGAAACCCCTGTACCATCAACTTGTTTGTCAGTAGCCTGCTTCGATTTAAAAACTGACCATACGTAGAACAAGCTCTTGCGTATTGAATCAGTTGAAAGATATACACACTATATGCAGGCGATAATGGAATATTGCTACACAGATATGGGAAGTTGACGATGGAGAAGTTGAAATCATCCCGTTTGTTATAAAGTTGAGTTGTTAGTCTGCCGTTAATATCTACATGTACCTTCAATAAAATATCTAAGTATGAAGCAGAAGTGGACGACTCAGTGGTGTCTTTTATTTTGAGTTCACTGGGATATATCGAATAGACATATGAATGAAACTTATATTTGTTAATATATAATACGTCGTTGATATATCTAAATGTCTCAGCGCCGCGTTTGATACAGTGGATCATCATATAGTTATTGATGTGCTCAAACAACAATACGGTGTTACTGACTCAGCTTTGACTTGGGTCGATTCATACGTACGGCCGCGTAGTTGCCTAGTGTGCATTAATTCTATGTCATCATTACATAAATGACCCCCTAGCGCAAACATCAGTGCATCAAAAGGACCCCATTGGAAATAAGCTTTCGAGCTTTCATGGGTTATCCTTGGTATTTATGTACGTATGTTTGTATGTATGTATATACCGAATAAAATTAAATTAAATCATCACTGCGTCAGTTACAGTGTGGTGTTCCGCAGGGGAGCTGCTTAGGTCCATGGTTGTACCTTGCGTATGCGGGTACATTGTTCGACTTTTTTCTTCCGACAATTTCAGTCTATGGATTTGCGGATGATCATACTGCAAATAAACCGTTTAACCCTACCTCCATTCACAACGAAACCAAAGCCATCTGAGAACTTCAAAAAATGTGCTGAAATCATTAACGATTGGATGAATACAAATAAACTGAAAATGAACACATCAAAGACCGAATTCATTTTATTTGGCAGCAGGAGGCAACAAAAGTTATTAACATTAATGGTAATGAAATTGAGCCAGAACGTTATATAAGATACTTAGGTGCATAATTGGATGAAACTCTCAATTTTAAGGAACATATAAAAAGGAAACGCCGAACAGTTTTGATCAATTATCTTCGGATTAAAAGTATCCGCAAATATTTAACAAAGGAAGCTACAGAAAGTTTGGTTTTATCTTTAGTAATTTCGCATTTGGACTAATGTAATGTGATTTTATACGGCATAGCACAGACTGAAATATGTAAAATGCAAAGAATCCAAAACATGGGTGCAAAACTGGTATTAAATCGTAAGAAATTTGACAGCTTTAGAGATGCTCTCATTGACCTACATTGGTTACCTATCGATTCTAGGATATCATTTAAATTATTGACCTTCATGTATAAGTGTCATGTGGGAGAAGCGCCATTGTATTTAACAGAAATTTTAACGAAACAGGTACCAAATAAAAAGTTGCACTCCGCTCAATCTTCTGTGAGTTGCTACATTGTTCCTTTTAACATGCGTAAAACTTTCAGTGATAAAAGTTTCGGAACCATTGGTCCGAGACTGTGGAACAGTTTATCGGCTGAAATAAGACAGTCCAAATCTTTACATACTTTTAAAGCCAAATTGAAAACACATTTGTTTATACAGTTTTAATGTACATGTTTTTAGTTTAGTATATGTAGAGTGTGTTTGCATGTATATGATGTATTGTTTATTCTTTTAAAGCTTTTTATATTATACATGTACAACGCCATTGAATACTTTGTGTAAAATTAGGCGTTAAATCAAATAAAAACAGTTTCAGAATTGAAGGCCACATCAAGAGATTTTTTTTCTTCTCACATAGAAGTTTTTGAATAAATTCTGCTTTATGGGAATATAAAAACAGTGGCATATTGTTTCGTTCTCACCTTTTCTCAGTGTACGTATTATCTATACTTTGATTTTACTTATGAAGTATCACTGGTATCTGCAGTAACAATCACCCGACTTGGTTACCACACAAAAAGGTCTGTAATCCTCATGTGCTTGTTAAGAACTTTCTTAAATAATATATTATCTTGAAGTAGCTTTCAACGCTACAATGCTCTTTGCATAACAATAAGTAAAATATGAAACGATAATATGTTATACTCAAAGTGCATAATCAATGCACTCATGGGAGTACAGTTCTTTCAAACGTGATAAAAAAAAATTAATTACTTTATACAACAAATGATGTCATTGTTGTTTTTTTTGTTGTTTTTTTTATTTGATATCGATTTATTTTCCATTGTTAACATTGATTCTGTGAATTTATATATCCATGTATTTGATTTACTATGAATATGCAGAAACTCTGGTTCAGTGACATTTTATACTCATTACTGGCCGCCAGGAGGCGGTCGATGATTTAAGAGGCTTCGTCTTGATCATCCAGACGTTTGTGTATACGTACTCTTCACAAACACCTGGACTCCTTGTTCAGTATTTTGTTTTAACTCTAAGCAAGGCATATCGAAATTTTGAGTTAAAGCATGAATTCCATTGAAAGAAAAACAGATTCAATGTTTAGAACATTTTTCTTCCGGAAAAGAGTTGTTTGGGCTCTTCCTTGCATGACTATTGTGCAAGTTGAATGTAACACCTGGTATGACCAATTATATTTGAGTTCATACAAGAACTCAGTTTTTATCAGTACTATTGCGAACAATTTTCTTTCAATGTTGTCCATAATTTTTTGTTTACTAGATTAGCGCAATTTAACGGAGAATTTTTTTTTTCTATAGAAAGCATCCAGGCGTGTGTAAGAAGTATACACAAAGTCTGAATGATCGAGTCTCACACTAAAAGACGCTATCCATCTGTGCAGGATTTATATGTCATTACAAAGCCATGTATATTAAAAGAAATGATACAAACACATCTTTCATACGTATTTTAATAGTATTAATGATTCTTAACAAAAATTGTATTTTGTTTGTTTTTCACAATAGAATCAAAGTCTAAAACAATGTTTCGTTCAATCTTGATCAAATAGAGTCGTTCGGATGTTCGTCCTGAAGGTGTTCGGTATCATCTAAAACAATGACACGTTCAAATAAATCCTTATATACTTTCTGTATTTTCATTGATATTTATTATGATTTTAATGAAATCATTGATATAGAAGTTACCCTTTATATCACACCAAGCAATTATTAGAAATATTTTTAGATACTTCTCCACAACCAGCGCTTGTTGGGGTTATATTGCTTGGCTCAAGGGAGCGAGACTGTCCACCATTCCTCTCACTGCAATTTTTCAATTTATTTTTTTTTTTTTTTTTTTTTACATCCATTCGAGTCGAAGATTGTCGATTGACAAACAGCGAATTTCTGCACAGGCCGTTAAGGTGTAAATTTCCCATAATATTTTTGATTTTCCACAAGTATGCGTATTTTACAAGTTAAATTGCGTGTTAATGTAGAAATGGAATTATAACCATTGACATTATAGAAACCGTAGAACGCAAACCATTTTCTTAATGAAAGCCTTCGGCTCTCACAAAGTTTGCGATTGGATTTTGGTTTGGTTCATACTTTGATACAAGCAAAATCATTTGTAGTGTCAAACCTGTATCAACTTATTAGTGAATTGATCTAATCGATGTTCAGAACAGCTATCGAGTCGGATGATGTGCTGCTAATCCTTTAATGGTTGAAAATACATTCTGTGGATTCTTTGGGAAAATGACTAATGAATAAATGATGATCGTCGATATAATTTAACTGAAAAGTATTTCACTGAAATTGAGTATACACCAGCTTAGTGCAGGCAGACGCACATTCACACGATGCACTCTAGAAAGCGGTATTGTGAACTACCGGGAAAAAGTCCAATTTATGATTAGCAGGTGCAACTTTAAAACACAGGTTTGAATTATCAATGAATATGTATTACGTGAAAATAATCAGATTGAAGGTAAAATAAATCGAAAAGCTAATCTTTTTCTTAGAAACAATACCAAAAAAATATTCATATTTCTACCCCCATGCCTATTCAGTCTATATATATTATTACAAGTTGCTGTTCTTTGAAAAAGACTGCAACACGTGAGCCATAAGCATGTGTCTCCCATAAAAATCTTTCTACATGTATTCTAGATTCAGATAACAAAGAGAGCCACGGGTCTCATCAGTCTTTACGCTTTCGTTTGGACCTCTCTGATGTCGGCATTTTCGTCTATTGATATACGCAAGTTCCGAGATACAATATGGCGTCTCTGTTGATGCTTGGTAAAAGTGCCCGTATGTAAGTGAGAAGTGCCCGTGTGTCAGTCAACAAGTGCCCGTATACTGAGAAAAGGGTGAACATTTATATGGGGGGGGGGGGGGATGAGAAAAAAGGCATGGCGCAGTTAAAAAGGGCATGACGCCAGTCAAAAAGGACATGGTACCGCGCCTTGCTAGTTTGCTTTAGATTTAACACAAGTCGCAAGAGCTATGAAATCCAGAAATAAATTCCTGCCATATTCTGAATATCTAAGCTAAATTCTAATATTCAGCAAAAGTGCACATAGAAAACAAGATGTGTTCTTAAAACCTAAATGCCCTTAAAATTGCTGATACTGGTGAAGGCTTTACATTATATACCGGTATGCAACATTAACGCGAAATGACTAATTTTGACCTACCCTAGTCACAATTTTTTATACATCTTTTTCCTAAATATGCATTTAATTTTTATATTATTAGCAAACTTCAAGTCTTTCAAGCGACAAATACAATAATCACTATATAATTTTCGCTACACCCTGGAACCAAACCATTTCCCCCTTTGATTAAGAAATCTATAATTTTGGTAACGGACTATCTACATGCACTCCTTCTGAATATTAATTTAGTTTCAATTTAGTACATGTATCAATAGAATTAATAAGATATTATTTCTATACACACACACTATATATATCCAGCTTAGGAATCCAGTATAGGTACGGTAACTCATATATTCATTCAGCCCATTTACTGGGATATTAAAATGACTCTTCAAAACCATGGTTCAGTTTTAGACACATATTTTCAAAAGGTAGTTGGAGTACAGGTACGATTACCAAAAGTGGAATAAATGCCAAGGTCGTTTAAAATACAGTTGTACTGTGCCTTACAAACACATATGTTACAAGCTTTGTCAGCTGAAACCAAAACATACTCCTCATGTAACCTATCTAATTCTGTTATCACTCCTGGTTTACTAAACACAGAAGCATAGACAGTATACGTATTTTTGTTTTGACATGTCTAATGCGGGATTTTGATATGAATAAACCAAAACCTTCGATTCAATGTAAATGTCACACGAGGATTAATCCACCTTTATACATCTACCAGGTATTCTTAGAAATATACATGCATCGCTGATCTTTATGTTTTCATTCATTTTTCAAGAGGAAGTCGGCCACAATGATGTTTTTTTAAAAGTACACAGACGTCAATCTCTTCGCCTGGTTAATATACATAAAGATCCTCGTGAATGGTTAATATGCATGTGTCAGGGTCCTCGTGAATGGTTAATATACATGACACAAAAGTTCCTGATACTACAACATTTATTTTCTGTGTTTTACAGTTAAACTTCATGACGAAGGAGATTGTACTAATGACACAAACAGTTCCTGACAACATTTATTTTCTGTGTTTACAGTAAACGTTCAGAACAAAGAAGATGTTGGTCGTTAAGGGTTTGTGGATCCTGCTCCCCAGTTCTGAAAAAAAAAGACAAGAAACAATTTTACAATCGTATGCTGTTCCTTCATTCAGAATAGCACGGTAAGAAGATCAAAATGGATATAAATAACTTGTAAAGGTCTTTTAAAGGTTTTCTAGACGTGAACATAGAAAGCTCACAGAAAGCTGGTTAACAAGAATAAGCCCTCCCCTTTCTTGCAGACTTCATTCCGTAACAACTGTTATAAATATGTCCCTCTTTGATGTTTGCCCAAACCCAATTTAACTTTCTCTTTGCTGACGGACTGTACCTACCGTGGGTGGGGTGGCGCTGGTGGCGGGAAATCGATCCGTATTTGCAGTGGCTCTCTTCTTACGAGCGGGCTGAAAATACAATACCCGATTAATGGATGCACATAGCTGCCGTGTCCAGGAGCAAATCATAATTATACTTTTTTGATTTCCATCTCACAAATGCAGAAGTGAAGAACACTGCACCTTTAGAGTACATAACGTACATGATAGACCTGCTGGGATTACAATACTTAGTACATGATAGATCTAGACCTGCTGGAACTACGAGACTTAGTACATGATGGTCCTGCTGGAATTACAATACTTAGTACATGATAGACCTGCTGGAACTACGAGACTTAGTACATGATAGACCTGCTGGAACTACGAGACTTAGTACATGATAGACCTGCTGAACTACGAGACTTAGTACATGATAGACCTGCTGGAACTACGAGACTTAGTACATGATGGTCCTGCTGGAATTACAATACTTAGTACATGATAGACCTGCTGGAACTACGAGACTTAGTACATGATAGACCTGCTGAACTACGAGACTTAGTACATGATAGAACTGCTGGAACTACGAGACTTAGTACATGATAGACCTGCTGAACTACGAGACTTAGTACATGATAGACCTGCTGGAACTACGAGACTTAGTACATGATAGACCTGCTGAACTACGAGACTTAGTACATGATAGACCTGCTGGAACTACGAGACTTAGTACATGATAGACCTGCTGAACTACAAGACTTAGTACATGATGCAAATTCTAAGCCACAATCTGTGACGCTATCATTTGAAACTATATTGGAATGAATGCCAATTCTCTATTAGCTGACCAGGTTTGATGGAGCTAGGCCTCACAGGTGCAAGATGATTCGAACGCGATATGACTATCTTTAGCTTTAAAATTCCCCAATGAGGTTACAGTGACCTGCTTTTGAGTCACGAGACATCTCCTACCTCTAATATGCATCAACGAACCACCTTTGAACTAAATAAACATATCTAAATGTACAATTGACATATCAATCTTCATTCAGGGTTCTGACATTGAGTAAAAGTGAAGATGCTAAGAAATCGCAGTTAATTTTATATTGACCTCAGGCTCGAGATGCACATTTACATGTACACGGTTTCCAATCTCTCACCAGAGGGCGTTACGCTACGCTCCACAACACGTGAAGCTTGCATAGCGCGCCCTCTGGTGAGAGAATGTAAGGTTTCTAGCGTGTTCCATTATTTATGAAAATGAATCCACTGACTAGTGTCTCTATTAGATACCCGACTTTCTTCGTGAAAATTTTTAACTACCCGAACTTTTGCTGGAACCAATACATATTCCTCATGTAACCTATCTAATTCTTTTATCACTTCTGGTTAACTAAAAACAGAGGGATATATGGTACACATTTTTGTTTTGATCACATGACCTTAATAAGTGTTTGGATACCAGATACTCACCACAACAGCGTCTCTTTTATACTTTGCGTAAAACCGGTCAGTGCAGTCTATGTCCGACCTGTCGCCGTCCGAGTTACTGAGACCAACGAATGGACATTTGTTGTCTAGACAGTCACCACGGTCCAAATCTGTCCGTTCTCGGATGTGCTGTGCCCGCAAAAACACAGCCCTGCAAAAGATCATATATAAGTAGGCGAACGCTAGCTTCTAGATTATTGCATGTAAAAAGCTAAATAATGAAACAAGTAAATTTTCTTTTCTTATACATGTATATTACATTTTTGTATGTATATTTCTTTAATAGTACAAAGATAAGGTTTTAAGGTGAAGTTGGTGTTTGTTCAATCTGATATTTACAACTGTCCGTCAAGCATACATGTATGTGTATGAGCTATGCGACACAATGTACCAGTGTAGTTCTCTCCCATTAGATGAAGATGAGATTTCTATCCCCTAGATAATGCGGAATCATTATATTTTGTGTGGGTTCTTTTTTCGAGGGGTATACCTTTACCCAAAGCAATTTTAAAAAACGTTGCTTGTAAATGTTCAAATGTGCAGGATGGTGTCCTGGATTAATTACGGTTATACGCCGTTTTGGCAATATTTCAGCCATTTTACAGCAGACATTGTATTGCAAAAAACATTAAAATGACAATGCAGGAAAATTTGCCCCCCATAAATTTTAAGGATTACACCAATATGATATTCGTTGTGTCTCTTGAGTGTATAGGTGGATAGCGTACCCAACTTCTGGGTCTATGAAGTAATCCTTAGAAGACGTCGATGCTTTGAATTCATCATGTGTAGACACGGCTACGCCTCGTTCCCATTTTCCACTTTTAAGATTCAATATGGCGACCTTTGCAGTGGATTGGCGTGGAATACAGACGGCAAACGTTGCGGAATTGGACCTGTAAATGTTACAATACATGGGATATTTGTAAATAAAGTTGTACTCGATCTCTCACACAAAATATCACATTCATTGTCTTATGCATTACAGACATTATTATCCACGCCGTGGTGTTGAAACAGCCAATCGATGCATTTATTACGAGATGGTCATCAACTCATTTGGTTCCCCTCACCCCTATAAGCGAGGGAGAATTTCATCAGACAAAGCTTATTTTGTTTCCAATTTTAAAGAGCAAATAAACGTTATCGTGGTGAGACAACCAAAATTAAACCCAGAAAGAAAGAAAATATTTCGTTATTTGGCATCAAAATGAAAGCTCATTTATTTTTAATATTGAATCCATCGCTGGGCAATTGGGGGTCGTACTTGAATTATTAAATGTTATACACGTCAAATTAAGAAGGTACTCTACATCGTCATAATGACCGATTTCCTTTTAGAACATGAATGAAAATATAAATATCAGTAATAGCTGTCATTTCAAATAGCATGTATCCGAGTAGATGAGTAGGTTAGCAGGTCGATTGGTGAACTATATATAGATCAGCACGTCGATTGGTGAACTATATATAGATCAGCACGTCGATTGGTGAACTATATATAGATTGCGAGTTCGAGTACAGCAGGATTTTTTATTTTCTCCAAATTTATTTTTATTCAAACTGCATTTTTGACTATATAAAGTGAATGTAAAGTTTTCAATGTCAAAATATTGTTGTTCTCCACTTTTCGCCTATACAGGTATAAAATTTCTCTGGTAAAGCGAACCTCCTTAAATGAAATACATGTACACAAATGGACAAAGAAATTGACATTCACTGAAAAATAGTTTTGCCAAACCTCTACACGTTCATGTGAAACAGAAACAGGGTCAATGTGTCGTTACAAAACAAACGTGGAAGGGTGAAAAAGTGATTAATTCCTGTGGAGAATACAAAACTAAGAGTAAACATGAACCCCTGGACATACCAGTTGGGGAGGGGGGGGGGTCAGGTGCTCAGGAGAAATAAGTATCTCCTTTCGACCGGTCACACCCGCCGTGAGCCCTTTATCAGATAAACGGAGTAATCCATAGTCAAAATCAAGTGTGTAAATAACGGCCTAACAATTGATATGAAACTCGGCATATTCAAATTCACAATATTATAGATTAAGAATATGAACATGCTGTATGCAGTATTTGTCTCGGTCAATGAAATTTTAGGATTTTATCAGATACAGAATAAGTGATAACACATTATACATCTTATCCATCCTCACATACATCATACTTAAGAAATCATTGTCCAAGAAAAATTTATACAACAATGTCCAAACGGTATATGTATATGAAATATCTAATAAAAATTACAGTTTAATAACAATCATCTTTGTTATCAATGTAAAGGTTATCTCGAAAGACAACTAAATAGTACGGTGATGGCAAGCATTACAACAGAGTCCCCGCTTTGTGGCATTACTTGTTAAGTTCAACTTCCATCCATAAATCTATTTAAAATAGGTCAAAAAAGCTCTGCAAGGACGGGTGTACGCAAGCTGATTACTATAGGACACCCGCCTATCAGACGGGACCCTAATCACACACATATATTTTTATGAGATGAAAGGGGGGAATCGCATTTTCTTCTTTAAAAGGGTGAGCGTTTGTAGACCCCAAAACTGCACAAAATGATCTTTTTGCTAACTTTTAGAACCAAAATGGGAAGGGGATTCGAAACCCGATTTCCCGCCACTGGTAAAGCTTCAGATGGGGAATTAGAAAGTGTAGTGCAACACATCTGATTCAAAAGGAAGACTGAAAAGATAAAGAGGTTAAAAAGATAAAATAATTACAGGGATAAGCCCAGGAACTCAAATCTCCACCAGCGAGGGGCGACTTTGGCGTTGGACCTGACGAGGTAGCTGTGGGTACCCCCAAGAATCGCCAGGAATGGAGCAAAAGACATTCTGTCTGCAGTCACTGGGTCATCAATGTCGTCATCACGCGTGACTGTTATCTGGTCCGCGACTTTGCCTTCAAAATTGGTTCGAACCTGAAATACATATTTGTTTCATCTTAGTACAACACTTCTGGTACGAAATAGAAACTAGAATATAAAGACATGATCTTCTCGCACTAACCTGGCCATATTGATGTGGACATATCGCCATTTTCCAATTATCAATTTCCTCGCACTGTTCAGTCAGGTGGAATGGAAGTGGTTTGACCACAAAATTTCCGCGTCCTCCTACTCCTGTGGTGGACCCGTCAAGATCTTTGAAGAGCACGGTATCATCACCGTCCAATGCAGAGAAGCCCAGGTCAGTGGCGTTACCGTCAAACACTCGGTTTCCTTGCGAAGCCTACAACGAGAACATGGATATGCATCAAATTAACCGTTTTCTTGAGACTCCCGATAACACACTGTAATGAGATGTCAGCGGCCCATGAAACTTTTCGAACATGCACGATAATGAAAGCGTCATGGACAAAATTCACAAATTTTCGACGTTCGTATAGTTTACGTTCTTAAAATTTTTCCTATTAAAACTTATTGCAGGAGATAAATGTATAGTAGCCTATATGCATTTATTACGTCATTGAAGCCCCATTGGAGGCCTTTGGTGAAGGCGCCGTGGGTCGCCAGGTGCTTGTTGTTCCTTTCGAAGCCGATGGCGCCTGCGCTGTAGTCATCTGTGCTAGCGTAGTTACCAAACCAGGAATCTTCCAGACTGACCGCTCGGTCATAGAACACAAAACCTTGTCGAGGCTGGTTTCTGTAAAACCCCAGGAGATTTGTTTAACACTCATAGTGTTTGAATTCAATACATACTGATGAGTTAAGGTAACAAACTGATGAAATCACGCACGGACATCAAATTTATTGCGTATTTAGAAAACATTTATCTTCATTTGAACTCGTCAACAATTATAATATCCTCCACACTATTTCAGCTGAGGGGAAGCATGATTCAATGTATTAATTAGGGTGTAAGTTGACAATATCTGATTTTCTTACGCCATTTTGAGAGGCACCGCCCGGGGGTAGGTCTTGACCATGCCGTTCCCTCTGATCACTGAGGGCTCGCCCAAGTTTATAGACTCTCCCATAAACACACTGTTGGTAACCAAGCACTCGGGACCATCGGCACTCCTGTATAGAAAGTAGAACTTTATCATCAAATATCAGATCTTTCCACAAAATACAGTCATTACTGATGTACAGTGTCTCACTTTCGTTGTACGCTTGAAGAAGTGATTCAGTTTTTGATGGATACAATAATAGGAAATTAAAGGAAATTTGAAATTCCATTGATAATGATTACATACAGGAGATACGTGCAATGAATCTACCATACCTTCTCACGGCAAGGGAGATCAAGCTGTCTGAGAACCTGGAAATTCAATGAGGTAATTAAAGCTATATTCGTCATATCCGTACATGTATAATGAAATCATAACTTGTGATGGTTAGATAAAATTATAATTGATATCCACAATTCGCAAATGTGAGCGAGATATAAAAGGAATCACATCACCGGAAAAAATCCGAAACCAACAGTGCCACATTATAAGGAGTTAAGGAGGAGTACTACATGTACACTAGATGAGGATGAAAAGTGGAGGATATACACAATATTTGGAAATTGAATACTTTCAAATTTACTTTATTTACTCAAAAAAGCCTTTTTAGTAGAAAATAATTTGGAATTTTTTTTTAAAACTCCTGCTGGATTCGAATACACAATCTACAGATCAGCAGTCAACAGCTAAACCACTGAGGTACTCAATCGAAACGGAAAAGACAAACATTGCTGATATTATATATAGTTCCATCCATGTTTTAAAAAGAAGTCAGCCATTATGTGTACATGTAGTATACCTCCTTCAGACAGCGACAGCAGATTGTTACATCAATTTTACAAAATGTGCACACGTGCGTGAATAGGTTCAATGTACGTCACGCAAAAGGTCGAAATTACGTCACGAAATTGGTTCAATGTACGTCCCGGAATAGGTTCTATGTACGTCACGGAAAATACGTCATGGAATATGTTCAATGTACGTCACGGAATAGATTCAATGTACGTCACGAAAGAGGTTCAATGTACGTCAAGAAATAGGTTCAATGTACGTCACAGAATATTCGTCATGGAATAGGTTCAAAGTACGCCACGGAATATACGTCACGGAATAGATTCAATGTACGTCACGAAAGAGGTTCAATATACGTCACGAAAGAGGTTCAATGTACGTCACGAAAGAGGTTCAATGTAGTCACAGAATATATGTCATGGAATAGGTTCAAAGTAAGCCACGGAATATACGTCACGGAATAGATTAAATGTACGTCACGAAAGAGGTTCAATGTACGTCACGAAAGAGGTTCAATGTACGTCACGAAAGAGGTTCAATGTACGTCACAGAATATACGTCATAGAATTTCACTACAAATCACATAATATATTCAGTGCTTATACTTACGAGGATTGAGTTATGTGAATATTGGCGGCATCAAACCAACCGTTGAACCTTTCATTTTTGTACGCTGAAAAAAAAAACCCAAAAATTACTTAGATTAGAAAAAGTGAATATAACGAACAGTGGTCAATCTCGTAACTTATATAAAGAATACAAAATTAACAGTAGGACAAACACGGACCCCTGGACGTACCAGGCGTAACCAGGTGCCTAGGAGGAGTAAGCATACCCTGTCGACCAGTCACATCCGCCGTGAGCCCTTTTTCTTGATCGGGTAAACGAAGTAATCCGTAGTCAAAATCAACGGTAAAGAATGGCCTAACAATCGGTATGAAACATGTCAAACAGCATTTTACCCATTGACAGGTTGTATTGGTAAATTAGATTATAACGACCTTAAATTTTGCGAAATGCTGACTTAGAACGCGAGTGTTAAAACCCCTGTACAATCAACTTGTTTGTCAGTAGTCTGTCTCGATTTAAAAACTGACCATATGCAAAACAAGTTATTGCGTATGGAATCAGTTGAGAGACGAAACACCATAAGCAGGTGATAATGGAATATTGCTACATGAATATGGGAAGTTGACGATGTAGAAGCGAAAGTCGAATGGAAAGGATTCAATTTTTTATCGGTACTATTCCAGAAAAAAAAAGAAATATCAGAAATGGATTCAAACCCATGGGAGGGACAATTTTCCCGCGAAGTCTACGAATTTTTAAAAGTCACCACGAAATTCAAATACGGATAATCGAGCTCACATTCCTTGTCTTTACCGAGATACAATGTAACTAATGGTGTCATATAAAATATCAACCACTGTACGATTCAAAGCTAACCAGTGACACTTTCCAATAAGAGTCAAAAATTGTAAAACTGACCTACAAGATTTTCTACAGGAATTCTATATTTTAAAATAACATTTTACGACCTCGGAGGTTATCCTTCAACATACACAAAAATGCGATCTTTATTTCTTAATTAGATTATATCCCGAGAAAGGAATGGCGGGGAGGATTCCCGAGAGAAAAATTCATAATAAGCATTATTAATTAATAGCGTCCTTTCATTTTGTTTACAAATTCCCTACTTTCGTCATGTACCATACATTTACGTACATGATATTAAATTTAAATGGATTCACATCATATTGTAATGAAGAAGTGTGAATTTTAGAACAAAGCATGGACAAACATATTTCTACTTTGGTTTACTAAATCAATAATAAAGTTTACCGGTCAGCCTGGTGAAGACAGCGGTCTGGGGGGCAGAGTTCTCATCCAGGGGGTCACTGAGGGGGTTGTACCTTGTTCCCCAACCAAAACCTGTATTGTTCTTCAGGTTTTTGTCAAAGAAGAGACCGGCCTAAAACAGAACATTATAATCATATTCCACCATGGAGCTGTTTATGCACCATCACATTAAATCTAGAAGAAACACAACATAGTAAGAAAAATAAAATAAAATAAAATTATTTGACAAAATATTTAAAAGACCCTGCACTGTACCCAACTCCATTTTACTTATCTATTCTAAGAAGCCAATGTCATATCATTACTTCTTAATAAAGCTTTTAATTTTAAAGTCTATTAAGTTCACTAAATTATGGAAAACTACCCTCCCATAAAACACTTTCAAATCACAAATAGGATAATATATCATTAAGAGAGGAGTCTTACCACGCGATTGGAGTGAGCCACATTGTTGTCGAACTCTTTTATAGGTGTGCGTTTAGCCTCGCCCTTCTGCATGGTTTGGACAACACCGTAAGAGGCTCCGATCGGTTCTTCCGGGAAAACATACCAGATCCCGGCGTACTGAAAGCAACCGAATGATTATAACTCCAGCAAACATGCATCTACAATGCATTTTGAGAATTCACCCAAAAAAGACCCAAGTTCCGTCTACGTGGCTACGAAAACGTAACTATACATTGCTTATGAAATAAGACATTTTAAAAACGCCCAGTTATAGGGATTACACATGGCCGCTGATACAGATGATTCTGATCTATTTTTGTAACCAGCTACAATGTACACATTTAGTACATACTGGCACATATTATCAAATATGGAATCGTTATGGATGCATCTACAATGTATTTGGAGAGGGTGATCACATTGTTTTGGACTTGCGTACAATCCTTTTGTTGTGATTACATATATATTGATTGTTGATTGTTGATCCAATGATGGATCCTGAAAATTTCAAAAGGGTTGCGACCAACGTTTGTACCCACCTAACGTCACGAAGATCCCAAAATGGTTTTTTTGTTTTTGTTATGACTATTTCAAGTGTATCCCATCCCCCGACTGTATGTAACCCCTTAACCTCCTTTATAGATCCGCCACTGGATATAGCATATTCCGGTTATGAATAACAGTCTATTGCCCTGACGGTGTAGTACTTACGTCACTTCCTGCTGCCACATTGTTTTTCATAACCGTTTTGGGATTGGTGATCCAAAAGGTTGAGGGCATCCTAAGATTTCAAAAGAACACAGAATAAATCTCTAAGTGTTTAACAAAAATATGACAATAAGTTTATTTCTACATCAACAATACTTTAATATCTTCTCCAGATGCAGTTACTTTCATTTTAAATTTATCACACGTACTGTGCAAGTAAGACTGTTCTTGGTATGTCAATGCAGAAGATATTACATCCCACTGTACATTGTATATATTGTAATTTAATCCACAGTACAGGTACTCGGTTTTAGTCAGTGTTACCCCATTCAATAAAACAGACAGGGGCAAGTCATATTGTGGAGTTAAATCCACCATATGACTTGTCCCTCTCTGTTTTATTGAATCTGTTTTATTCAGTCTGTTTCCCTTTATACAGTTACATGTAAATCCACAGTATGACTTACCCGTCTGTTTTATTCAGCCCCCCACCTTTATACAGTTATATCCACATTATGACTTACCCGTCTGTTTTATACAGTTATATCCACATTATGACTCACCCGTCTGTTTTCGTCAGACTTCCCGTTCTGGTGTTCCCCGCTCCTAGATTTCCATTAAATACTGTATCCACCTCTCCGCCTTCCTCGAGGAAGTAACCGTGTCCGACAGCTTTAAAGCAAACATTGTTCTCCACCTACACAAATTAGACAATCAATATACAATTAGATTTTGAGGAACAGGAAGTCGCAACGTTCATTATTATGATTTCAGATCTGCAACTGTTTTGCCGATATGAAATTTTAAATTCTTCATATATATTTTTTCTCAATCGTAAGTACAACAAATGATGTAGAAATAAAATAGTGTATCTGAGCTTACTAGACAGGTGATTTATTATTAAAGAACAAAGAAAATACTATAATTAAATAAGGCTTTCAGCAGACAATCTACGGATCGCGAGGTCATTTTTTTTTTAAATTATTGTTTCAAACTAACTTTTATAATAGAATATTTTCAGCGTGCCTGTACACGACAGAAACATTGGCATACAGGGGCTTGTACACGATTTTTTGATCGTTTGAAATTAACATTTTGTTAATAAATATAGCATCATCTAGAGTACATACACAATGAGGGAAAAACCAAACAAATGTCATTGTAAAAACTGTTTTCACCGAAGCTGTCAACTTTCGCGCCATGTTGATATTTGAGTCATGTTACATGTAAAACATAAATAAGGTTTGTGCCTCGTTCAATCTAATTAAAATCAGATCCTAGAATATACGCTCACAATTGTTTCTTACGCAGAAAATACGGCGCGGATTTAAGAAGTCTGATTTTAATTAGATTGGTGCCTTTTTTTGAAAATGAAAAGTTAAGATGTCTCAAATACAGCTATGTGTCAGTTTTCGAAATTCGGGTTTATTGCTATCCACTAGTATGTTTTGTCCGTATCAAATACTCTCATATTAATAATGAAATATTTAAGTACATCTTTTGAAAATCGTGCCCATGCCCTTTTTATTCTAATCAAACTGTACGTTTTACAGGGAACTCAAAATGCTGACGCGAACACATCATTTGGAGGTGTGTGACGTTTTCCCCAAGATTCCACGATGACAATTTCAGGTTTCTAAATTGAGAAGAATCTCTCAATTTTTTTTTTTCGCCTTTGGTTACAAGACTATTGTGTATATCTTGCATAAACAAGATGTACCTCTGAGGTTAGGCGGTTGATTAATTCTAATTTTCAAAACAAATATAAACAATCACGTTTCATTTGTAACCAAGTAATTGATAATTTATTTCTGTCATGGAGCATGGCGGCGTTATAACGTCGGATGGTCACGATAAAGCCGCAGGTGGTCACGATTCTTTATATCTTGGGCTATAGGAGTAAGTCATTAAAGTTTAACAAATACTGGCATCTACATAAAGCGATTGAGAGTAAATGAAATGTAAAATATAACCACTTGAACTGTCAATGAGTATTTGACCCTGAAGTGTTGTGGTCAATGTCCCATTGGTGCTATAAAACCAAGTACGCTGAAATGAACGAGATTTGTCTTAAGGGACTCTAACTGGGTGATAAGATGTACATGTATCTATTGTCTAATCAAGAAATTTCTGAACGTTTTGATGACGTAAATAGCGGATCAAGACATTTCCTAGTCATGGTCAGTCCATCATTATGCTAAATGTAAATGGCACGCACTCACCTATTGTCCAGATGAAATTACTTCACAGTTCATTTTCAAAGTTGGTATTTCCATGTTGACGTAAAATGAAAAGTATTCAAATGACTATGTATCTAGTCTAAAATGCACATTTCACATTCTTAATGTAATATTTGTTTGTTCATTTATGTTCCATTTATGTAGACATATTACACGGTGCATCGTGCCAACCTCTGTTTTTAGGCGATATCGGAAAGACCACGTGGCTTTCTCTTTTAATGCTCGGTGTCTGGTAAAGGAACATGTACTGTCTATTTTTAAACATCAAGGATATAACGCAACCACCTATGTCGAGGATTGAACGCAAACCTATGAGCATACCAACCATAGGTTACCGCAACCTGTTGAACCCGCTGTAATCTTTATTGGAACATTTTAGAAACATTTGATTTCTTAACTAAAACGTTGAAATCTTGGGTAATTATATGACGAAATGTTTATATTTGCTGATTTCCCTGGTTTCAATAGTACTGTTACTGGTGTAAATTGTTTATTGGGGAAGTCAGGACAGATGTGTTGATATCTTGTGTAATTATATCAGCTGATTTTCCCCCTTTGCTTGTGAACCGTAATTTTCGTCATTTGTTTCCTTTAATAAATGACGTATTTCATTCCTTCACTGTATTCCTGTTTCTTATTTAAAACAAAAACAGGCTTCGGTGGGCTGTTTCCTATAAGGAGAGGAACATAGGGCACATAACTAACCTTTAGCAATCCCCTCTGTGCCTATATTATAACTTTTTCCATGCATAAATAGATGTATCGGGTCATTTTAATAGTTTAAGCTGTTATTCGCAGGTACCATATGTATTTCTTATTTTTGCACTTACAATAGCGCCATTGGTGGCATGCACAGTGACACAACGAGCGTTGGAGTCCCGGATACTACTGCCCCGGATGTACGAGTTCTTGACGTCACCACACATGTGCCAGTGGAATGGATAATTACCTTCAATAAATAAGTGTGCATTTTAGTAATAGCCACATGTTGACAGCTATATCAAATATACCATATGTATACAAATGGTACAAAAGTCAAACTGTGTGATTGGTTGTATACTCTCGAAATTTTTTCACTCATATGGAGACGTCACCATTGTCGGTGAAGGGCTGCAAAATTTAGGCCTATGCTCGGTGCTAACGGCCTTCGAGCAGAGAGGGATCTTTATCGTGCCACACCGGCTACTGTGACACGGGGCCTCGATTTTTGCGGTCTGGTCCGAAGGACCGCCCCATTTAGTCGCCTCTTACGACAAGCTAGGAGTACTGAGGACCTATTCTAACCCGGGTCCCCACGGGACTGGTAAGGTTTAAGAAGTACGATATTGCAATGAAAAGTGAAATATTAAATTGCTCGGACGCCATGCATGGTACTTAAGTCAAGTTTCATTTCGTAGTAACTGTTGAAATACACCTATTGTATAAATGAAATTGCGCCGTCCTTCTTACCTAGCGTATCCAACTGCCCCATGTTGACGAGTTCTACGTTCTCCACCTGTGCTTCTTTGAATCCTTTCAGCAGCTAAAATTCAAAGCAGTATGTTCCAGAATGGTTCATTAGGGATCAATATCAGAGACCTCTCCATTTCTATCTTTCAGTAAAAGATGAGCATTTAAGTGTTTTTATAAACAATAACTAATCTATATGCTATAATTCATAAATCATTTTGAAGTTTTGTTTTTTTTTCAATAATGTGCACTTCATTTACCAAACTTTTCTTTTTCTATCGGCAAACGGCATGAAACAGAAATAGAAAATTGTCAATCAAGGAAAGTTGAGAATTGATGCAGACAGAATCAGAGGTATTTAACAGGTCTGTTCTTTATAAATCTACAACCTACAGGGAACAAATGTAGTGCACGGTTTGTTTTGTTAAACGTTAGACATTACCTTTATGTGTCCTCCAAGAGTCTTGCTGTTAGTAGCGGGGGCACCTCTGATTTTTATGTTGCGACTCAGCAGAGCGACTTCACCTCGCATATCAACACCATTTACCATTTCTCCGAAGTGAGCGAACATCGGTTCCACTATAAGCAGGGAAAGATAGATCAGATTTCAATTGTATGCACCAATTTCAATTGTATATATACTCAAAGAAGTGACAATCGGATATCGGTTATTTATATCGTACAACCGTACGCCACTAGAACTGTAAACCAGATCTACTGTAAACACATTTAGTCAGTCGATTCACTGTAAATAACGACAGACACGAGATTCACTGTAAATAACGACAGACACGAGATTCACTGTAAACAGAGACAGATACTAGTTCACCTCAAATGAAAGGCAGACATCAGCTATAGAACCACTGTAAACAACCACATCACTAGATCTACTGTAAGCACATACAGACATTAGATAAACGTCACAGTTACACAAAGACAGACAAGTACCAATAAGTTTTATTTCCTTCTCCGGGATTTTATTTTTCATTTTATTGTATAGAATAATGTAAATAAATTATATTGTAGGCGTGGAGGTCTGACAACCGAACCCTGGGGAATTATAATTATACAATTTAGTATGCGTGAAGCACACTGCTGCACCTGTGCGTTATTCTGCTACGTTTACATAGCCCTATACGTACGGTTGATTCTGGCCTCATTAGGTCCACAGTCATCACACTTCTTAATGGTGGTCACCTCAGCTTGGTTGGGATCGTAATCAGTTGATAGGAGAACGACTTCATCACCTACGAACAGGTCATTTGTTTAAAAAGACATTTCCTGAGTTAATCCTAGCTATCAAAGACACCATTTCAATCGTTAATCCTAGCTATCAAAGACACCATTTCAATCGTTAATCCTAGCTAACAAAGACAACATTTCAATCGTTAATCCTAGCTAACAAAAACAACATTTCAATCGTTAATCCTAGCTAACAAAGACACCATCTCAATCGTTAATCCTAGCTATCAAAGACACCATTTCAATCGTTAATCCTAGCTATCAAAGACACCATTTCAATCTTTAATCCTAGCTATCAAAGACAACATTTCAATCGTTAATCCTACATTGTAGCTATCAAAGACACCATTTCAATCGTTAATCCTACATTGTAGCTATCAAAGACACCATTTCAATCTTTAATCCTAGCTATCAAAGACAACATTTCAATTGTTAATCCTACATTGTAGCTATCAAAGACACCATTTCAATCGTTAATCCTAGCTATCAAAGACAACATTTCAATTGTTAATCCTAGCTACAATGTAACAAACATTTCATTTGATAATCCTCGCTAACAGACATCTTTTCAATTGTTTATCCTCGCTAACAGACATCTTTTCAATTGTTTATCCTCGCTAACAGACATCTTTTCAATTGTTTATCCTCGCTAACAGACATTTTATTTGTTAATCCTAGCTAACAAAGGCAGCATTTCAATCGTTAATCCTAGCTAACAAAGACATTTTATTTGTTAATCCTAGCTATTAAAGACATTTCAATTGTTAATCCTAGCTACAATATAACAAACATTTCATTTGATAATCCTCGCTAACAGACATCTTTTCAATTGTTTATCCTCGCTAACAGACAACATTTTATTTGTTAATCCTAGCTAACAAAGACATTTCAATCGTTAATCCTAGCTAACAAAGACAACATTTTATTTGTTAATCCTAACTATTAAAGACAGCATTTTTATTTGTTAATCCTAGCTAACAAAGACAACATTTTTATTTGTTAATCCTAGCTAACAAAGACAACATTTATTTGTTAATCCTAGCTATTAAAGACAACATTTTATTTGTTAATCCTAGCTAACAAAGACAACATTTTTATTTGTTAATCCTAGCTATTAAAGACAACATTTTATTTGTTAATCCTAACTAATAAAGACAATTCATCGGGAGCAGAGAGAAGTATCCTCCATTACGTACTATTTCGTAATCACTATAAACATTACATTATAATATATAAGGAAGTATGGAATTAAAAACACTTACCCACTTGCCAGGAAGTGACGTCATTGGTCAGGGACAACTTCGGATCAGCGATTTCAGCCTTGGCGCTTTTAGCGCGGGAGTAGCAGGCACCGCGTCGAATGGTGTGCACCCAGCTCCTGACGGTGAACTTTATGCCGTTCTCGTAGTGATAAAGCTCCGCGGCTCTTTCCAAAACCTTCTTATCGTCCTTCATAAAGAGCTCTTGGGAGGTGCTGGTTTCACCTTTAGAAAAAGTATACAACACAGGCATAAAAAAAATCTTACTATAGGTAAAAGTCGAACAATATGCACACGAGTTAAGTCAATAATTATAGAGGGGATAATTACAAAAAAATATATTGAAAATCTGCCAACTGAATCCATCGTTTAGAAATAAGAATCAAAATGCAAATAATTTAATTTGATTTGAAATTATTAATTTTTGACCAATTTAAGGATCTTAACATTTCTTGCCAGTTTTGAAAGAAAATTATAATTCTTTATTTTCTTAAGACCTCCTTTAAAAATAGTTGATATCCTTTTGTCATAATTCTAAGCATTGATCAGTTGAATTTACCTTTTCTCATAACAAATGACCACGCATCATGCAGTCTCAGATTTCGCAGGCCACTTGTTCCGGTCACTTTCCCAAAGGCAAAGTTTTCAAATAACTCGTAGAGCATGGCATAATCCACTCTTTTACTGTAAAACAGCTGCTTTCTGAGAGCAAGACCGATGATTTTTCCGTCTTTGACACCTACATAATGATGAAACATTTAACGGACTAATATTCACCTACATAATGATGAAACATTTAACGGACTAATATTCACCTACATAATGATGAAATAGTTAACGGACTAATATTCACCTACATAATGATGAAATATTTAACGGACTAATATTCACCTACATAATGATGAAATAGTTAACGGACTAATATTCACCTACATAATGATGAAACAGTTAACGGACTAATATTCACCTACAAAATGATGAAATAGTTAACGGACTAATATTCACCTACATAATGATGAAATAGTTAACGGACTAATATTCACCTACATAATGATGAAACAGTTAACGGACTAATATTCACCTACAAAATGATGAAATAGTTAACGGACTAATATTCACCTACAAAATGATGAAATAGTTAACGGACTAATATTCACCTACATAATGATGAAATAGTTAACGGACTAATATTCACCTACATAATGATGAAATAGTTAACGGACTAATATTCACCTACAAAATGATGAAATAGTTAACGGACTAATATTCACCTACAAAATGATGAAACATTTAACGGACTAATATTCACCTACATAATGATGAAACAGTTAACGGACTAATATTCACCTACAAAATGATGAAATAGTTAACGGACTAATATTCACCTACATAATGATGAAATAGTTAACGGACTAATATTCACCTACATAATGATGAAATAGTTAACGGACTAATATTCCCATATTTGCTATATAAAAAAAGGTGAGAACAAAATTAACGCTTAAGGATATATGCTACACCAGAGAGATTTGATATGGATGAAAAGTGGAGGATATGTATAATATTTTGAAATTGAAAACTTTCGAATTTAGTTTATTTAGTAAAAAAAAAAAAAAAAATGCAGTTTTGTAGAAAGCAGTGCGCGAAACGTGAGATAAAATCTAAAACCAAATTTTCTGATTACATTCTGTTTTCCCTATTACCTACCACTTTTATAAAACTAGTTCTATTGTCATTTTCTTCCTGAAATATGTCTAATTTGCACGATGAAATATTACTTTTTAAGGTGAAAATTATTCAATGGATTAATTAAGGTAACCGAGGAATGCAACGAAACAAACTGTGTAACATTTGATTCTTATGCAAGTAAGCACTACGTGTAAACTCGAGGATGGAATACGAGGGAGTGGGGGTGATTATACCGCGAGTTTAACATGGAAATACCTTGACTCGCGAACATTCATAAAACGTGGTTATGAAATTTTAAAAAGCAACACTCCCAAGAAAGTGTTAACAGTTAATATACACAAACTTTTAAAATTAATTATTACAATTCATTTTTTGCTGAAATGAATAAAAGTAAAATTACTATCAAGGGTTTGCTTTAACTGCTTTGCGTCTTCGTCCGCCTCGCACTGATTTCCGGATCCGGTGATGGTGTTACGACCGGCTGCGTACACGCCAATCGATTTTTCAAGCTTGCCAGAAACTGCATCCCAAACATACATCACGATTCCCTGGAATTTTGTCGTTCTGTTTCCATCGTTCTGAACAAAATCAAAATATTTACAGGAAAGCGGGGCTTTTGTAATTATATCTTAATATATGGAGGCAACCAAACGATGTAATCTGCGGGTTATTTATTAATGACTTCATTCAAAATGAAAACAAATGCTAATCTTTAGTTATCAGCTTGTGAAATTCCATCACGTGCTGGGTTTTGTTCTACATATACACGCGACAACTAAGCCGTGTACACTCCCTCCCGAATTCTGCATTTCCCTGAGCCAATGTTCAGACAATTGTGAAGTCAACTTGTCCTCCGGCTGCCCCCCCCCCCCCTTCCCCACACATTGAAAAACGACATTACGTGCTTGAAATTAATACTGTTGATTTACAATTTCATTATACATGTGTATGTCTGTAGATCTGGGAGGTTGGGGGGGTAGAGTTATACAGATATATACATGTGTATGTCTGTAGATCTGGGAGGTTGGGGGGGGGGGTAGAGTTATACAGATATATACATGTGTATGTCTGTAGATCTGGGAGGTTGGGGGGGGGGGGGGGGTAGAGTTATACAGACCAAAGTTCGGATGACTACCATTTTCTACAAGTCTGGGACTACCACAGTGAGTGTAACGTAAAGAAACCGAAGCCAACAACTTACATAGACATCTGAGATCTCTCCGTCCTTCAATTTTTGCACAGTCTTGGTCAGTTTTGTCCATGGCCGCTGGTCACTACCGTGAATATGAAGGACACCACCGCTCTCCACACCGATGAATTTCTCACCGAAACTAGAGATGGCCACGTCGCCCTTATTACCTGCATTGTATTGTAGCTTGTTTGTATATCAAATGACAAAGTTGTTTGCACTACAATTCATTATTTTATCAACAGGATAAGTTTCCACATCGTGTTAGCCCATTTCTTTAAATATCACACGTAATTGTAAGAGATCCATGGATACTGGAAGTTAATACAAATATAATGCAAAGTATTTTTTCACAAATAATGGTATAAAATTTTCTGTACGTGCACATGAACATCATTTTTGGTAGCGCTCGAGTCTTTCGGGTATGGGCATTGTCACCTAGAATATGAGTAGTGCACTGTTCACAAGGACATGGCCTTATGAAAATGTAGTGTGAAAGAGAATTTTTTTAATCTTAAAATTTATACGACTAGTCTATAAATTGGGAAAGGGTTGCTTTACCAGTTTTAACAATTGATCATACATATATATGGGGATGCAAACAATTTATGTGAATCAATTCATATCAAATTAGACATAGAAAACTCTTTAATCTGGCTTCAAAAAGGAAAACGTTGGTCACATTTGGTATAAAAATGTTATTTTAAATAAACCAAAGAGTCGAAAACGTTAAATAAGATTGCTTTTGTTTTTCGCTTTCTCATTTGTTTTTATAAAGGTTGGAAAATCTTTCAAAATTGTTAGATTATACGTATATCATATCTGATCAAATTATCTCCCTTGTAAAGAATAACATTTCAAGTTTTCAAACCATGAAAATATTGTAAATTTTTTCATCAATCAGTTAATTTAAGATAGATATTGAGAGGGAATACTTAGTCCGGGGGCAATTTTTTTTTAAATTATACAAATACCGTCCTTTCCGGAAGACGGTACTTGCATGCAATCTAAACTCATTCGTGATGAAATATTTATGGGCCCAATAATCGTGAATACGCAATTATTAAAGAAGAGAGAAATATAAAAAAAAAATTATTCCAAATCAGTCACTAATGAAAATACGCAAAATTAAAGACCAAAACT
The DNA here is from genome assembly GCF_947568905.1 of Ostrea edulis. Taxonomy (NCBI): domain Eukaryota; kingdom Metazoa; phylum Mollusca; class Bivalvia; order Ostreida; family Ostreidae; genus Ostrea; species Ostrea edulis. Next base: position 72,593,630 of record NC_079172.1, on the reverse strand, counting down.
AAATATTATAGCGACTTTCAAGTAATGCATAAACATATCCATGAAGAAATCTCCTGATCATTCAAAATTACCGAACTGTACATTTACAGTAGCTGTAGAATTTCTTACCACAATGTGATTATTGCAATCTAATTAGAATTAGTTGTTTTGAATCCGCTACCGCTTCTTTGAGAAACGGCAGCGGATTCAAATCAGCTATTTTAATTAGATTAGTGATTATTGGTTTGTATGTCATAATATCCGCCCAGTCCAATACCGGGCCTCGAAATAAAGCCCCGGGTCTCATACTGACCCACTAGGGATGATGCATGCATGGCAAGCAGGTTTGAATTTTGCCATGCAATATATTGTAAATTTATTGACTGATGTTGAGGGTAACATCTGGTTTGTTGGACCTCAGGAGGAAAATGTTGCCTCGGACTGTAGGCAACATTTTGGCCTACGGGTCCAACAAAACAAATGTTGTCCTAAACCTAGTCAATGATATAAATGTTTATTTATAATAAAATTTACAACCCATGAAAACATCAATGCATGGTTGATCAATGATATTGTTCTCTGACGTATTGCACCAAAATCCACTCAGCTGTTTTCGATATACCTGTATTGGTGACGTTACGCCCTAATTGTCTCACGTGCCATTTTCATCGCAGAGGTACACATTACATTTGTTCGATAAAGGGGTGGGTGGGTGATATAACACATTCTCGAATAATTACCATAGGAGCTCAGGTTTTTGGTGGAACAAACTTGTTATCCCGAGTATCGGCGAATATTAATGCATTGACGTCAAGCGGTCCGGGCAGAAGACCATTGGATTTGTTATACTTTTATTATAATTATACAGTTATGTTTAAAGAGAGTTGAATAAAAATTCGACAGTTTTCAATGTCCGTGACCTAATGTAACTAGAATGCAGATTTCTCTAAATAGTAGCATGCATCCGTTTGAAAACTGCATGGTGTTACGCGATGCATACGTACATGCAACTCGAGTACTAGTATTTAAAAAAAAAAACATGTGCACGGTAGCATTTTATATAGCTAATAAATAGTCTATTATAAAATCTGCGTAAAATCTAGAGAATGTTAGTGTCACAGGATGTTATCAAAATACATGACGGTTAGTTTAGCGTTCAATATCCTGAGAATTTATTGAACGCTAACTTTGCATTGCGTAAATTGTGTGCGCCCGAAACGTTTCCGAGTATGAGCGTTCAATATTGACCTTACCGTAACGACGTAAACAAGCCGTAATGACGGGTATCATATTGAACAGTTAGGACATGCATGCTGATATATTGCACACTTTCACCTTAGATGCCAACATTGATGAATTCTCGTCTATTTTGGAGTATTTGGAGTGAAAAAGGATATAATTTAACAACTAAATACTTTAGCTATATAATAAAAGGGTTATTGAACTTATCGCAAGCTCGTGCATTTTGACAGCCAACTAGCTCGTGCCAATATTCACCAATACAAGTTCATTAACACTATGAATTCATGTATCAAAGGACCTTCACACAAGCAATATACGCGCTAAAACATATCTCGTGTAGTTTCAAAGTTGTCGTATTTTAAAAAGTTATAGGGTTTTAACAGACAAATGAGATCGGCTTCCAATGCGACACAAAGACTAGAAGACGAGAAGAAAAAAAAACCACTTACCATAAAGGGTTATATCAATAACACTCTGTAGTTTACACTTCTCAGATCCGATATAAAGCGCCCCGCGAACACGGATGTAACGCGTACGGACGACCAGGTCCACGTCTTTAAACACCAATGTTGCAGTCGACTCGATGGTGATGCTTCTGACGTCAACGTCCGTGTCCAGAAGGTAGACGCCATTGGTTAAAGTAAAGTGACGTCATCCGCGGTACTAGGTAACGCCTAGTTAAAGAAAACGAATCTTTGTCATAGAACTAACAGTTTCAAATAAATTACATCTAATTCAATCAATGACTAATCCTCCAAGATTTTACAAAAATGAACCCATTGTGCCTAAATTTCTTGCCCCACTCCCCCCCCCCCCAAAAAAAACAACAACAATGAAACACTACTTACTTAGGTAACAAGTAGTCATTGGTGCTCAGTTGAGTAAAAATTATACGGGATCAAAAGCACAACAATTGGAATTAATTCTTTCTTCTTGTATCTTTCCATTGTGGGGTTCAATATTTTACGAAAAGGAGCGGGGTCCGGAGTGTCCTCAATAAGTTTCATGTCTAACAAATAATAAAGTAAAGAACATTGGGACGATTGGTAAGAGCACACATTGGGGGTTGGGGAGCCAATGTATTTCGCGGAATAAGATGCCATACGTTACAGCAGACCTGAGGTTAGAAAGGGGGATCTACCTAGGTTACTCTTAATGCATCAGAGCACAGCGAAATTTGAACTCTAGAAATCAACAAAACACCTTTATTACTACAGAAAAAGCACAAAAAAAGTTATAATGTAAGATTGTTTCACTCTTTCAATGACGAGAACTCCATACGGGATGTTTTAACGAATCTTGATGTTGCGATTCACCTTATACGGATTAAGGCAGCTTACGTTCTATCAAGTGCTTCAGACTAAGAATAATTGTGTTTGTCGGAATTCTTATTGGCAACTTAACATTCATGTTTAAAAACAAATCTTTATGATAATTTCAACAACAAAACATTCTTGCTTTAATACAATGTGCATGTAGGTGGTTTAACTCTCAAAAAGTGTGTATTACATACTATCGGATAAGTTAACTACATCGCTGATCGCATTCCATCATCTTATGCGCTTTGTGATACAAACGTCTGGTATAATTAAGATAAATAAGAGTCTTAGTTCGTGTTCCGTTAGTTTATAAAGTTCAATATGATCAGTAGCTGATTCAGCGATCCGCCCCTCCCTCACATATACGATCTATTTTATATTGAAATGTGTCTAAAACACTACAATACATGTATACATTAACCTTCTCGGGTGTTTTTTTTTCAGGGGCATCGACCCTGGACCCACTGGGGGCCTCAAGACAGTCCTCAGACACCAAGCCGTTTACTGCACCCCCTCCCGTTTACAAATTTCTGGATCCACCAGATTATGGGTATAAGCACTGGGAAATTTTCAAATTCTCACTAATAAAGACTCCAAACTTTTTGTAATTATTTGTCTTAACAATGTTCAATGTATCTATATCGGTAATATGTCTTAAGGAATGATATATGTTCACATTGTTAATTATTAAAACATTGCATAGAGAACTAATCAAATGGGGGACATTTCGATGAAACTTACCCCGCTAGTCCAGCTTCCTACAGAGGACCAGAGTTTGTATGATACAGTCGCTGACTGTTGGTCTGGACAAACCTCCGGATTCAGCTGCGACGCTGCGAGGCCAAGGTAAGCCAACAGGAGAAGAACGGAAGACATGGTTATAAGTACCCTCCGCAGAGAAGTTTTTAGAAGGTTAATTTTTTTTTTCACCAAAGTCGTTTTCTATCCCTCTCAACTTCTCAGACCGATGGTGTATGATTTCTGAAAGTGATTTTCCGTTTTCACGGGATTTTAATGATTTGGGTGCTCGCTGACCCGTGACGAGGTGCCATATGGAATCGATACCCAATACACACGCAAGCAGGGAGACCGCCCTCCAGCATTAATACAAAAATCGTGACCAGTCAAAAATATAGCGAGGTCATCAGAAATTCACATCAAGCACGATTAGGACAATCATTATAGACGACTGCATGCAAAAACAACTCATACACAACCCGAAATATTTTGTTTGTAAATATTTTCTTTGCTTTGACGTCATCTTTACCTGAAGAACATGCTTGTAGTTGGTGTTGATTTTTTTTGGTTTGTTTTACACCTGCATGCAGGTGAAAGAAGACTTTAAAAGAACTACATTTTAGTGGGATAGAGGGATTGCATTTGTAGGCATATGCTTCCTTTCCCAAAATAATTATTTTCTTGAAATATCAGACATTAAAGCAATACAAGCAGTAACTGACGGCAAATAAATTGAAAAAAATAAAGAACAAATATTTAATATATTTGTGATTGAATACATATACGCAAAAACCGAGGTCCCGTGTCACAGCAGGTGTGGCACGATAAAGATCCCTCCCTACTCAATGGCCATAAGCACCGAGCAATAGCCAAAATTTTGCAGGCCTTCACCGGCAGTGGTGACGTCTCCATATGAGTTATTCTCGAGAGGGACGTTAAACAATAATCAATCAATCAATCACTATCAAAATTTTATTTGAGTTGCACATTTGCGTATTCATTACTTTCTTACACTTTTTGTCATTCATGAAACGATGTAATATGACGTAGTTGCTCACGTCAGTTTCCGTCTTTGTATACAACCTCGACCTCAGCAACTCGATTATGTTCGGCAATCCTCGTCCCCATGTTCTTGTATTAATAGTTCATAATATTTATTTATATAGCGCCCTATATGACTATAAATAACCACTCTAAAGCGCTGCACACAATAAAAATGATACAGCATGTTATAAACATAGTAAAAGGAAATTATAATAGCATTAAGACAGATAATACCATGACGCAATGGCGGTTTATACGAAACCTTCATTGTAGGTATGCTCTCAAACAATATTCCCTTGTTTATTTTGCTGAATTTTTCTCCAGATCTTGAGGATTATATGAGTTATACCGGTAGGTGCTATTTAGTGCGTGATTAGATTGTTGAAGAAATACCGTCAATAACAGCTTGTATTGCTTTAAATTGATATTCCGTTAGTATAAAATTATTACATGTATTACAAGATAGCGTTTCTATTTCATTCCAATTAAAACGTCCTAAAGTCTCCCACTTTATCTTTTCATCTATTTTTAAACCATCGATTTAACTTTAATTTATTCTTTCCGTGATTTGAGATTTCACAGATCAATGGCAATCAGATTTTCCGGCTATCTCGGACGGTTGGTTTGGTTTTAATGTCATGTCCAATATCTAGAACCTGACAGAGTATAGTTTTATAAACGTGCGCATACATTTGCTAATTATTTAAACTTTTTACACGATAATAAAAATTTCATTATATAGAATTTTTAGAAACAGAAAAACGATGTAAAATGGTTCTTGTCTGACTCTGCTCCAGCTGCGCTCTCCGGATTAATTAAGGTCGGTATTCTGTGCCCCTCCTACCCCTCCCCCCCCCCTTAAAAACTCCAGCATCCGCGGCCACGGATTGTTTGTCATTAATAATCGATCATTGATCAGCATTGTTTCCTTACGGCCGTGCTTTGTACGCGATTAGCATGCATCAAGAAATATTTACATTCGCTGAATATTTTCCCGTATAATTTTTTCTTCTTCTGAAATTGACATTGCATTCATCTGCGATAAGGCAAACTAGTTTGGGTTTTTTGGGTACCAGCTGTCCGCGTAATCATTACCAAATATGGAGCGTTGTCAAGGTCAAAGGCATTCTCTCACCAGAGGGCGCGTTACGCAAGCTTCACATACATGCGAGGAGCGCACGGAACTCTGGGTAGAGAATGGGTCAAAGGGTGCAGTGGCTGTTCCGTTAAATGTAACGAATGGATCAACGATATATTTAGTATTTTTTTAAAAACTACATAAGAATATAGTTATGAATAAAAAAAAATGTCTTTCTTTGCTGTTCTATTGGGTGACGAAGATAGCAATCATTGCAAGGGGGGGGGGGGGGGGGGAGAGATTGCATAACCCGGGTTATGATTTTTTCTCCAATGCTTGCTACCTTCATCAACAAATTGAACAACAAAGAAAGCATTTTATTGTTCAAGTGACTTGTAGAAATAAAATACTGCGTGCGTGATTTGTAATGTTTTAAAACCTAGGATCCATGGGACCGTAACATTCAACTGAGTCACTATATTCATATATAGATATACCTGTACTTTTAAGACATTGTTATGGGGAGGTATAAAAGCTGATGTAGCCCCCAAGGTGAGGACGAGCTATACACCTTTTCTCACTAAAGGGAGTCAATTGATGTTACCGGTCGATCAGCTACGAACGGAAACAAATTAAATATGAACTATATACATGTAGTGACCCAGCTGAATGCTGATCCGAGGACCTATAGATTTCAAAACATCACGCAAACAATATCTTGATGACAATTCTCACCAATTAGAATTGATTTATAATATCCTAATCAATAGATACATACAAAACAAATAGAATCACTTTCTAAACAATAATTAAAAGATTTAAAATTTGTGTTGTTAATTAATTAATTAATTAATGTGAATTATTTTAACCCGTGTCAGTTGAGGTGGTTTCGAATGATTTTCTGGAAAGAAAGACGTTTCTCTTGACTTTGATTGGACTGGGAGGGTTTGTACTTCTTTTTCTTTCTTTCTTTCTTTTTTTGGGGGGGAGGGGGGGGGGGGTAATTTCAGATTCCAAAAGTAGAGAGCTTATGGCATGGTGATTTTGTTTTTAGAATGTCAAGATTTCATTCCGAGATCAATAACATGACACAGTTACATTCCTTGTTTAGAAGAAAAAAGATGTCTCTGGTTCTTAATTAGATTCAATGTTTAATATTCGTGACCATGTAGTCGTTAATGTAGCTCGATGTCCAGAGCTAAAATAAGAAAATGTGCAAAATTTGGTCATTCAGTTGCGTATTTAGCAGTCCTACCATATTTTTGTTTGTCCTTGAACGGAGAGAAACTTGGAGGTCCCTATGCTCAAGGAGCTTCTGAGATGTGGGTTTCAGGGAGCTTCTGAGATGTGTGTCTCAGGGAGCTTCTGAGATGTGTGTCTCGGGGAACTTCTGAGATGTGTGTCTCGGGGAACTTCTGAGATGTGTGTCTCAGGGAACTTCTGAGATGTGTGTCTCAGAGAACTTCTGAGATGCGGGTTTCAGGGAGCTTCTGAGATGCGGGTTTCAGGGAACTTCTGAGATGTGTGTCTCAGAGAGCTTCTGAGATGTGTGTCTCAGGGAACTTCTGAGATGTGAGTCTCGGGGAGCTTCTGAGATGTGTGTCTCAGGGAACTTCTGAGATGCGGGTTTCAGGGAGCTTCTGAGATGCGGGTTTCAGGGAACTTCTGAGATGTGGAGCTCAGGGAACTTCTGAGATGTGGGGCTCAGGGAGCTTCTGAGATGCGGGTTTCAGGGAGCTTCTGAGATGCGGGTTTCAGGGAAGCATTGTGATAGATCTGACAACGGGCTTTACAGCGCATTCATTGATTGATTAGATATTGTTTTAATGTCCTTCACTCATATGGAGACGTCACCACTGCCGGTGAAGGGCTGCAAAATTTAGGTCTATGCTTGGCGTTCACGGCCTTTGAGCAGGGAGTGATCTTTATCGTGCCACATCTGCTATGACACGGGACCTCGATTTTTGCGGTCTCATCCGAAGGACCGTCCCATTTAGTCGACTCTTACGACATTCAAGGAGTACTGAGGACCTATTCTAACCCATATCCTGGGGGGGACTGAGGACCTATTCTGACCCATATCCCTGGGGAGGGGGGTACTGAGGACCTATTCTAACCCGGATCCCCACGGAATCAGCACATTAATAGTTTACACCTCTGTTTTACGTGACTTCCTATATCTAATATGTAAACTATTTTCAATCTGTGCAAAGTCACTTCCTTTACACATTCATGCAAACCCCATTTAACCTAAAAGAAAATCACGAATTCATAAAAAATCGTCTGCTTATATATGTGTACACTGTCACCATATTTGGTTTCCGGTTTGGCTTATATGTTTGATTTGGTACCCTGATCAACCCTATTCTGATATCTACTCTAATTATAGTACTGATATATACTCTAGTTATAGTACTGATACCTACTGCAGTATTATATTACTTATATCTACTCTAGTATTATAGTTATAATACTGACGTGTGTCATTGTCATCACCGTCTAAAACTACTTCGGGAGGGAAGGGTGTAGTATGATTGATGGATCGTGTATATTGGTCAGGATACCTCACGGAGTATAATATTCATAGCTGGAAAATAACCCGAGTTCAAACATAAACCCACGTCAGTATTCCACATGGACAAATCCATCAGCCAAGAACTTTCGCCGGACCCCATCTCTCAAATTCAATTCACGTAGTTTTTTGTTTTTTTTAATGTATAGTAAAATAAAGTTTGATTGTTTTTATCTACGTGCGCAGTTTCCCCATGGTAAGATTGAATATTCTAATCATGAATCACTACCACAGAAAAGTTGAGTGACCCTGAAAACTTTAAAAACATTCCCTACGCAAATCATCAGCAAGCTTACAGTAATTGATATACTTCTTTATTATATGGTCGTGTTATCCGGCAGGTGCCCCTCACTCCCACGTCAATATTCACTGTGTGAGACCAAATAACCATGCAATTGTAGGTTGCGTATGAATTTATGTAACTTTATATACACATCCGCGTAGATCACAAAGATATTGTACATGTATGTATATTGTAATCTTTATCCTTTTCAAATTAGTCAGGGTAAATCCACACCTGGTAACTACATGTATCTAGTTATGCAAGTACATTTGTAATTTTATCGCATTGAAAATCGTTACATATATATCCCCCCCCCCCCCCGAAGTGCTCCTTGAATATTCGCATCTAACAGGAAAACATGTTTTAAAAAAATATGGATAGATTTATACAATTTTTACTTTATCCTGAATACGTAGACCTTCAATTGAATTAATATCCCACTTCGACCGAGAGATTGGCTTTTTTTAACTAGCCAAGCTGATACATTTTAAACTTTTATCATGGATACGTGATTGATTTTTAACGACAAGCCAATTTAAAGATGTGTTGACTTGCTTTCGTTAAACAGGCCTGCTAACCCGTATATTTGTACTTATAGGGGCGTAAGATACTCCCCAATAGTCTTTATAAAATTATAAAGTATATCTCAATGTTTTAATATTACTGAAACTCATTCATATCTCTACCTCTAGATATTATATGAAACCACCTTTATTTTTTTTTATATTCACAAATCTTTAGTTGAAAATTTAGTCCAAAACATTACCCAAACATTGAAATACTTCATCTTTTATTTGTGCATTTTCTGTATTAATGACTATTTTACATTGTTTTATGATCGAATAATAGAAAATCCCACATAAACAGCATTTTAAAGATTGTTTTCAGGTCATAGGATACTCAAGATTTTGGACGCATGAAATGAAGTGAGATTTTGCTGTGTTATTTATTACTTGATCAAACATTAATGAAGACCGGTAATTTTTTAAATGCACAAATACAAAAAGATTTCTTCAAATATTTCAATTTTTGTGTAATGTTTTTCCATACGAATTTTCAAATAAAGCTTTGTGAAAAATGCAAAAATAAATGCGGTTTCATAGGAAAATTTTGTGATAAATATGGGTTTTTATCGAAATCCATATGAGATACTTTTAATAACGAGCCATTAAATAAAATTTTGGTGTAGTGATCCACCCTACGGAAATAACAAGAAGATGAAGATCTATAATATATACCTTAATCAATTTAGGTTATCAGATTAATGTTTTACCCACAGCTATATAGAATATGACAGGTCTGGCCACGCATGGAAAATCTAACGTGCACAGAATTTTTGTCGGTATCTGAATAATGAAATATTATAGAGATCGACGTGGTAGAAATTGGACGCCCATAAAATGTTGCACCGTCCGATGTTTCGTGACTTCATTTAAGATGTACATGTATGTATGTATGTGATATCAATATGTACCATTTGCATTTTGAAGTAAAGGGGGTATTGCACAGAAGCGGTAAATCTATGTACCTGGTTTTTAAACATTCATGACGTAGAACTGACCTTCATCCAGATTTATACTCTTATTACGTATACCGGTAGGAGTCCCCAGTAATAAGGGCAAGCCTTTCACTCAGAAAATCATACAAGTTCTCGTTAGCAACCTTAACTAATAAAACAAAGGTACAGTGTATCACATGCTGTATTCGACGTGTTTGTTCTGAGTCCCATTCACATCTTGGAGAGAAAGTCGTTTACAGCATAAACAAATGAAACAGTGTCCAGGCTGGAAGTTATTTTAAACTCGGCACATTGTAATAAACAGAAACGCAGTCTAATTGAAATTAGCCCCTACGTTTTATTATTTTGATTAGACTGAGATAAACTTGCCATGAAACATTTATAGACTTGAAGTGTGTTTCAATTAAGAAAAAAATTTAGTTGGAAAACATGAATTATGTATCTGTGAGATATTCGAACCCGGTCGTTGACTTTACCCACTGAACCACACAGCAGATCATAAAGCCTATGGAAAATTAACGTGCAGATGAACTTGAAATTAATATTAGTGAAATCGTTTCGATTTTTTGAAAATTCCAAAAAAGTGAAACTGAATTTCAAAGCGACAGTTTGTAGTGGAAAACTCAAAGAACATGATCAAGCTAGATTTATTTTGTTTCACGGAGGCAGTTGTTCTGAAATTCGGGGACATCCCTGTATTTTAACGCTAAAAGTCATAGGAAGTACGTATTGCTTGATTTAACTTCAAATTAATTTGGCTAATTCTTGTCAATACACGTGTTTTAAAACTTATTTTTAAAAATGCATGAATCAAGACACAAATTCAAATTGGTTTCATCATTACGGAAGCCGATAAGTGTCAGGGTATAACATTAATATTCATTTAACTACTACTACTATGGTGTAGATTTATAGTGCAGACTGCCCAGTAGGGGCCCTGCTACACTTGGTTTGTCTATTATACATACATACATACATATATATATAATATAATAATTCCCAGATTTTTATACGGTTAAATAAAAATTGAAACTTTTTCAAAAGAACACGACGATGAAACACTGACATTTATAGTTTCACATTTTGAATTCGTTTGTGATATAATAAAACGTTAGTAATCATTACACATGTATGCATAAGAGACAGCGAATACAAGGGGAGCAACTCTCATACTTTTCAACATTCTGCACTCCGTACTCTATGTAAACCGGCCAATTTCTTTGGAACCACACACAGCCGGTTTAGACAGATTATACTGTATAACTATTTATTATTGATTAGAATTCAGATTTGGTGGGGGTGGGGGGGAGGGGGCATAATTAACATGGCATTTTTAATAAAAAACCTATCAAGGTGCATATCATTTAGGGGGGAGGGGATATGTGATTGTGCAGTTTCCCTTATTCTTCCCATCAGTCAACTCTCGATAAACCGCCACCTTTTGTTCTTATGAAATTATGGCATTATAACGAATTTGGCGATGAATTGAATTACTGCCATCTTGAAGAAATAGAGTTACCGTTCTTTTATATGTAAGAGTTATCTTTCCTCTATTTACAATACTTATGTAAGTGAGCGATCCTTTGCTGCTAAGATGTCGCCCACTGTCCTTCTTTTTATATAGACTTTTCCCATAAAACAGAAAAATGATTTGCAATATCCTGATGGGTACATTTTTTATGATGTCCTTGGTACGTAATGATTTTCTTTTTCTCATCGAAATTTAACAGGACCCTCTTTCGTGGCGAAGCCATCATGATAGCTAAATTGAAATGTGTTTCTTTGATGTATAAACAACTTGACTACAGTTCAGTCTCGAGTATTTTTCTTGTTTATTCAATACAGCAATTACTGGGATCCTTCTGTCCAGGTGTACGTCGGAGATTGATAATGACCAATTTACTGCTTCACTGACCACGTGCACCCGTGGCGGTTTATCGAGATAATTAACACGTTGAAATAGACTTTTGTAATGAAAACACTGTGGCAAATGGCGATAGCGAATTTGGCGTTTTAACGAGAGTTTTAAGTAACAGGAAAAATGTTCCAAGAAAAATGCGGCGTTATAACGAAAATGGCGATGAATTGAGTGGCGATAATTCGAGAGTTACCTGTATTCATATATAGGTTTTTGTTAAATATATATAGCTATTTATTATTGATTAAAATTCAGATACCTCTAACATCATTAGGTGGTGGTGGTGGGGTGGGATAATTAATATGGCACTTTTAATAAACCTATCAAGGTGCATATTATCGGGGGGGGGGGGGGGGGCATATACATACGTGGTTGGGCAGTTTCCCTTATTCCTAGCAGAAACACATCACGTATGCACTAAATTTCAGTAATTTACTTACCTGAATATACCTCACAGTTGTTGTATGCAGAATGTATGAACTCAGAAAATTCCCACGGAAGAAGCAATGATTTTTCGTTATGTTAAAAGACAATATACCGGTGTTGATAGGTCGACGAAGCTTGTGAAATATCTTTATAGCTTTCAAAACTTACGTATGCCTCAAGAATTAGTTCTGTAAACAGACACGTGTGATAATCTGAATTAATTCTGTAAACAGACACGTGTGGTAATCTGAATTAATTCTGTATTGTAAACACGCACAACTAGGTTAAGGGCTTCCATAGTCAAATGCACAATAATCATGTGGTGAAATTGCACTTCAAATTCACAGGTATCATTACACTTGTTACGGTTAAACACCGAAACGATACTACCCATATGTTGACTGTGATTGAGCTACCGTAAATTCCCATCATGGTAATTTCCCTGTGACGTCACTTAAATATCACGTAACACTTTATTGTTGGAAAACAGCATGTGGCCCTACTTGTGAACAAAAGTTCAGGTTCGTGCGGGTAACCAGCTGTATTTTTATTGATATACTCAGAAAAAAAAATGAAAATCCTTAACATGAAAAGTGTTGGGAGCAAATGCATACTCAATCTAACCATGCTGTGATTTAACAACATATCAACAGTCATCAGCGAATTACCGGGGTTGTCCACATTCTTATATATATCATACCGTTGATATACAAGACAGAAATTGCTCCCCGCAGTTTTCAAACGCATAAATATATCTAGATTATATAGCAGAAAAATTCATATTGTTTTTTATAGCAATTGAACCTGAACTTTGCCGCAGTTTCTGTAGTATGAGATAATTTATGTACATGAGGGAATTTTTAAACGCATCAGTCATTCAGATTAGGGGCGATTTCAAGGTCACAATGTAATATGAATATCACCTTCGTGCATACTATACATTAAAAACGGAGAATGATTTGATATCGTAAAGGAATTATATATATATTATGTATATATTCATTTTACAAGATATATTTTCACGTATACAGCTTATCACTTGATAACAGTAGTAAATAACGACAAAATATTATGACACTTTCCCCGCGATAAAACTATCAGGACATGTACGCTGTGACGTACTTCTTCATTGTGACGTCATATGGTGCGAAGTGCAACAAATTATTTTAATTACTCAGTGTCAGAGATAGGGCTTTTAATTCCTACAGACTGTCTTTGCGCACGCCAACATGCACTAGGCCTAATATGACAATGCACAAATACAAACTTACCTGCAGCAGACGTAAGCTGTCTCGTTTTCTTTAAACTGGTTCCCTGTTAATTTGTGCAACTGAAGCGACCAGAATCGTAACTTGACAGGGTACCAGTTTGAATTAACCGGAAGTGAGTATTGTCAAATCGTACATAAAATTTCACGGTTTTTATGTAGTAAAGACGCGATATTTTAAGAAATATTTCACCAATTAACTTGAAAATGAATAGGGTTCGTCCTTTTACAATGCCACATATGTATGCGAAGGCTGAGAATCGTTAGTGCAAAGGTTCTCTTTAAATCTTGCCCACAAGCTGTAATGGACACATACACACACACACACGGACACACGCACAGTAGCGATGCTATATTCCCTCCTCAACTAGTTGCGCGAGGGGATAATAACCTTGCATTTCGCAACTTTTATGGTCGTTATAACGATCCAATCGGAACTCCTCGAATGTCTCGCGCACTCGACATAGATCTCGGATGTAATACGATGGCATCCATGAGCGAATTTGATGCATTGTCAATTGTGACGTCACAGCAATGCATCAAATTCGCTCATGGATGCCATCGTATTACATCCGAGATCTATGTCGAGTGCGCGAGACATTCGAGGAGTTCCGATTGTATAACGATCTAGTTCGTCAATACAACCTCGCGTTGGGTCAAATGCTGTCTGACGTGTTTCAAACCAATTGTTAAGCCGTTCTTGGCACACTGATTTTGACTGCGGATAACTCCGTTTACCTGATCAGGATATGGGGTCACGGCGGGTGTGACCGGTGAACAGGGGATGCTTACTCCTCCTAGGCACCTGATCCCACCTCTGGTGTGTCCAGGGGTCCGTGTTTTCCCAACTATCTATTTTGTACTGCTTGTAGGAGTTATGAGATTGATCACTGTTCGTTATCTTCACCTTGCATTCATGAGAAAATATATATCATTCCAAATGGTAAAGACATCGAAGGTAAGCTGTTTAAAATGTAAATATGGTATTATATATATATTTAACAGGACAGTTTCAACTTTAAAAGGAATGAATAATGAAAATAACGAACAGTGATCAATCCAATAACTCTTGTAAGCAATACGAAATAGAGAATTGCGCAAACTCGGACCCCTGGACATACCAGAGGTGGGATCAGGTGCCCAGGAGGAGCAAGCATCCCCTGTCGACCGGTCACACCCGCACTGAGACCTATATCTTGATCAGGTAAACGGAGTTATCCGTAGTTAAATTCAGTGTGCCAAGAACGGCCTAACAATCGGTATGAAACTCATCAGACAGCATTTGACCCAATGATAGGTTGTATTGGCAAACTAAATCGTTATAAAGACCATAGAATTTGCAAAATGCTGATTTTAAACGATACTGTTGAATCCCTGCACCATCAACGTGTTTGTCAGCAGCCTGCCTCGATTTAGAAACGGATCATATGCAGAACTAGCTCTTGTGTATCGAATCAGTTGAGATACATGTATATACACACCATACGCAGGTGGTAAATGCTACATAAATATAGGAAGTTGACGACGAAGAAGCTAAAATCATCCACTTTGTCATAAGGTTGAGTTGTTAGTTTCCCGTTAATATCTACTTTCAATAAAATATCTAACTATGAAGCAGAAGTAGACGACTCTGTGATGTCTTTTATTTCGAGTTCACAGGGATATATCGAATGGACATGTGAATGAAAATATTATTGTTAATAGATAAAATGTCGTCGATATATCTAAATGTGGAATTGAATGCCACAGAAAGAGATCTTTTCTTCTCACGTAGAAGTCTTTGAATAAAATATGCTTCATAAGTATATAAAAACAGGTCACCTAACAAAGGAGCACAATTCGTGTCCATGGGAATTCCAAAAGACGGTTGTCTAAAAATATAACACTCCAAACAGTTCATCTGTAGTAAAACGTAATATGCAGATACATGTTCAGGGGAATTTTTATTGCAAACAAAAAAGATCTAGTTACAGTGGATTTAATTCTACTGAAGGAAAAATGATGGAATTTAACAGTGTAGCAAGATTACTACATACATATCTCAAAATCACACCAGGTGCTTTTGAATACTGCATTTTATGATAATAGAATATAATGTAAAAGAAATCAATACGACAAATAATCTATGTCCCGTTGATGTTGCTCCTTTGAATACTTTAGTGTTTGGTGGTTACCTAGGGAGTGTTGGAGTTGGTCAGGGTGGTGATAAGGTTGGTTGTTAATTAAACGATGTTGGTGTAGCTTTAGTGTTGGTAAAGCTGATGATCCTGGTGGCCCGCATGATGGTTGTGCAATTGGTGTTGGGGTAAGTTTGAGTATTGGTAGAGCTGATCGCCCAAGTGGCCCGATTGGTGGTTGCACAAATTGTGTTGGTGTAAGTTTGAGTATTGGTAGAGCTGATCGCCCTGGTGGCCCGATTGGTGGTTGTGCAATTGGTGTTGGTGTAAGTTTGAGTGTTGGTAGAGCTGATCGCCCTGGTGGCCCGATTGGTGGTTGCGCAATTGGTGTTGGTGTACGTTTAAGTATTGGTAGAGCTGATCGCCCTGGTGGCCCGATTGGTGGTTGCGCAATTGGTGTTGGTGTACGTTTGAGTGTTGGTAGAGTTGGTGGCCCTGGCGGCCCTGGTGGTCCGGTTGGTGGTTGCTCAAACGATATTGATGTAGGCTTGAGTGATAGTAAAGTTGGTGGTCCGGTTGGTGGTTGCTCAAACAGCGTTGATGTAGGCTTGAGTGTTGGTCGACTTGGCGGCAGAGTTGTTGGCAACCCAGATGATGTTGGTATAAGTTCGATAGTTAATGCAGTTGGTGGTATTCCAAATGGTGGTGTTGGAAGAGTTGATGCTATCTCCAACAGTGTCGTTGTACATGTAGGTATAGGTAGAACTGGTGACAGAGTTGGTGGCATCTCCAATGGTGTTCTTGTAGTTGCAGTTGTTGACAGACCTGATGGCATAGTTGGAGGTATTTCGTATACTGTGAATAAAAATTCGTATGTGAATATATATTCGTGTCTGTAAGATGTGTTTAAGATATAACGGGAAGTATGAATTTCGGACTTAGCAGGAGATTGATCATGTGCTCACTCTACCTGTTACTTGGCTATGTATTTGAAATAGAAGTAGAAATTAAAAAAAGTGTGATCTAAGGTTTTCCATACACTGAGATGGCGGTTATCTCAGGACACCTTTCTATATATACAATGGTATAATCTTTGTATGATCATTACATTAATGGGTTATCAGAGGAAACTCGTATATGATCATTGAATAAATACATGTAGGTGACCAAAGGTAACTCTTCTATGACCATTTCATCAATGGGTGACCAGAGGTAACTCTTATATATTTCTATGACCATTACACCAATGAGTGACCAGAGGGAACCCTTTTATAACTATTGCTGCTATGGGTGACCAAAGGTAACCCTCTTATAACCACTGCTTGTATGGGTGACCAACAGTTAACCTTATATGGCTATCATGATATCTATGGTTACCAGAAGTAACCTTCATATGACCATTACAATGGGTGATCAGAGGTATTCCTTATATAATATTTACATCAATGGGTGACCAAGAAGTAACCCTTAAATGACATTTACATTAATACGAGTAGGTGACCAGAGGTAACTCTTTAATAACCACTGCCTCTATGGTTGATCAACGGTTACCCTTAAATGATTATTATATCTATGGTGACCAGAAGTAACCCTCTTTTGACCATTACATCAATGGGTGACCAGAGGTAACACTTTTACGACCATTGCATCAGAGGGAACCTTTACATTGTCACTTTATTCTAATGGTGACCACGGGTAGCCTTTGTAGAACCATCAATCAACAGGTAGGGAACAATTCCCTATATCGATGTTAGACATTAACGGCAAACTGACAACTCAACTGTATTACAAACGGGATGATTTCAGCTTCTCCATCGTCAACTTCCCACATTTATGTAGCAATATTCCATTACCACCTGCATATGGTGTTTATATATCTCAACTGATTCGATATGCAAGAGCTTGTTCTGGGTATAGTCAGTTTTTAAATCGAGGTAAGCTACTGACAAACAAGTTGATGGTACAGGGATTTCAACAGTCTCGATTGAAGTCAGCATTTCGCAAATTCTATGGTCGTTATAACGATCTAGTTCGTCAATACAACCTCGCGTTGGGTCAAATGCTGTCTGACGTGTTTCATACCGATTGTTAAGCCGTTCATGGCACACTGATTTTGACTGCGGATAACTCCGTTTACCTGATCAGGATATGGGGCTCACGGCGGATGTGACCGGTCAACAGGGGATGCTTACTCCTCCTAGGCACCTGATCCCATCTCTGGTGTGTCCAGAGGTCCGTGTTTGCCCAACTATCTATTTTGTATTACTTGTAGGAGTTATGAGATTGATCACTGTTCGTTATTTTCACCTTGCATATAATGATGAAATTTATTCATCTGTAAGCATTGAAACAAAACGAAAAATCACTCCGCCAGGAAAAGAAATATAGAATGATAATTATGATAGTAATAAACATAAGAAATCACAGAAAAGTGGAAAGACCTAATGAAAGGATTCATAACAGAATGTAAATTGGATCATGTCTACCTGTTGAAAGAATGACAAAGTTGAAATCACATTCATTACTATAATAATATATTTACATTTCCAATCTTTTTGCCTTCGTTATCTTTACCAATGGTAATGATAACTATTCCCCCATTGATGCGATACAGGTCTGAACAATGTACGTATGAATCTTGCTAAATATAGTACATCTATTTTAAAGACTGGGGAATTCCGACAGAAATGAAAGTAGAATGGTAATGTAAAGATAGATGTTGCATATTTCAGCGCAGTGGATTATCTATATTCCCAGTACTGGGAAATTTATCTACTAGTGTTTAATAATTATTAATTTATTATAACGTAAATTCTATATGATTAATTGTAATATTCATTACCTGATTAAACGTATTTCTAATACATGTAATCTAATTTTATTTGTATTTTATTTTTGCTGTAGTAGATTAAATAAAGCCTCAGACTAACTTTTGAAGACTGAAAACTGTACTTTCCAAGTTTCCTATAAGTGTTTGATTACACAAGATGGAGAATCGATCCGCACACGCTGAAACTTAACCAAAAATCGATTATAAATTTAACCATTTTGACTGTTCTCGCTTCCACATTCCAATATTTTAGATAATTTAATTTAGATGTAGATAAATAAGTTAATTGCTCGGGTGTTTCATTTACAACCTATGGTAAATATACATACTTTAAGGCTAAGTGACGAATTATAGCTGTTTTTCTTATAGGAGTTCAAAGTAGAAACTATTTTCATATAGATTTTTCTTCCAAAATTATTATTTATTAGGTTTCAATTTAGAACTTTCAAGTAAAAGAAAATAAGACTCTAAAAAGGAGGTTTCCATGTGGCTTGAGAGAAAGAAACGGAAATTATAAATTCTGTGGCGACATTAAATTTCATTTTATAATTTTGCTAGCTATAATATGTTATGATATGAGATTCACGGTGGTACATCTATGTCCATACCTTGTATCTCCAATTGTAAATGGATTGCTTTAAATCAATTTCAACAATATGAATATCCTACAAAAGCAAAAAACACATTGTTTCACTCCTGAAACCTTGACCTCACATGGATATATATTGGTATTTAGTGTTGGTAGGCTTTGGTTCTTTTTGGGTGGATTTTGGATAAAGTAGTGGATTTCAGTTAGTTGTAGCACAATAACATGGAACGAGCTTGCTTGCTTCCTGATATCTAGTCAATCACTTTTTAAGACGTACATAGTTTTCAAACTCGCAGCGCACATACATGTATTTGTTTACATTTTTGGTAGGAGTGTTTTATATGCTCACTATATGTATATTGTTTGCAAAAAGAGGTGACATCTAAATTCGTGATAAAAATGATAATTACATTTAAATCATAATTGTACATCACATGTACTTTTTACATGCAAAATCATTTCATATAATTATATGGTTTTTGTACTTTCTGTAAATATCTGTAAGTCTGTCTGTCACAAAGTCTTGTGCATTAACGCTTCTCCTCCTGCATGGATTATCTGACAAACTTGACACTTTGTACAATGCTTCATTGCCATTTCCAGATGTGCACATTGTTGGGAGAGGAGTTATAACTTATTGTTATCCTACAAGTTATAGTGTATCTAAGAGGGATGAGGTTTGCAGACATATTGGAGAGCTTTGAATTTTTTTTTATTTATATATATATATATATATATATATATATATATATATTACAATACTTCATTATTGTTTAATGATGTCTAGATTTCTCTGACCCAGGGATCTAATATTTACCTACAATCTACAGTGGATCAAGCACGAGTATTTTAAAGTGGTTTATTTAATGTATATTAAAGGATGTGTTCACTTAGCTGGTACTAAAGCATAACAGCTTATTCTGTAGCACTGTTCACTTTGGGGAGCTGGGAGACATTTTTTTGCAACAAAAACAATTTATATTTATCATTTTGTTTTCGTGATATTAATTTGGAATGTTTTAGTCACGGGCCTTATACTTAGTACTGTATAGAGTGTAGATGAAGTCACGGGCCTCATACTTAGTACTGTATAGAGTGTAGATGAAGTCACGGGCCTCATACTTAGTACTGTATAGAGTGTAGACGAAGTCACGGGCCTCATACTTAGTACTGTATAGAGTGTAGATGAAGCCACGGGCCTCATACATAGTACTATATAAAGTGTAGATGAAGTCACGGGCCTCATGCATAGTACTGTATAGTGTAGATGAAGTCGCGGGTTTCATACTTAGTATTGTAAAAAGTGTAGATGAAGTCACGAGCCTCATAAATTGTAAACTATAGGGTGTAGATAACGTCACGGGCTTCGTTCTTAATACTCTAAACTTTAGGCTTCTTATCATGCTGTTATAAGCTCTATTTAAGTTTAAATAGGTCGAGAAAATTTATAGTTTTGCTGTAAAGAATAATTTACAACTTAAAGTAAAACTTATACGGTATCAATTTTGATGCACCAGATGCGCATTTCGACAAATAATGTCTCTTCAGTGATGTTCAACCGAAATGTTTGAAAATTCTTTAAATTGAAGGAATATTAACTTTTTTTATTGTTTATCAATACATTTACAAAAGTAAACACAAACGGCTTACGTATTCAAAATATGTGTTCACAATCGGAGTCACGGGCTTTTCAGCATTTGATTTCACGGGCTTATAGACTCTCCCCAGGGGCGAACGCTCTAACCTCTCGGCCACCGCGAGATTTTATAAATATAAACAATAGATATAGAAAAATTACACTAAATTTTATGATGCACAGTTTCTTTTTTCCGCTAGTATATATCAAATATAATAGTATGCAGCAGGCCTGCATACATACATACTGCGACATTGCATTTAAATGGTTGTCATAAAAGGAGATGTACATCATACACATTATAACATACCTGAATTTTATGTATATTTGCATATACTTATAACATACCTAGATTTCATGTATAGCTGCATCTATACTTTAACTACATGCTTATATAAACTAATACGTTAAAAATCCAAAGTTTATATTTATAATATTAATATGCTACGATACTTATATATGTAAATGTTTACATACATGTACTGATAAACATATAGTTATACACGACAGAAAACCCAAATTATATGCTTAGTTGTTTATAAAATTATAACACATGTAGTTGTTTGCATATGGTGTTTACATCTCTCAACTGGTTCGATGCGCAAGAACTTGTTCTGCGTATGTCCAGTTTTAAAATCGAAGCAGGCTACTGACAAACAAGTTGATGGTACAGGGGTTGCAACAATCTCGACTGCAGTCAGCATTTCGCAAATTCTATGGTCGTTATAACGATCTAGTTCGTCAATACAACCTATCATTGGGTCAAATGCTGTCTGACGTGTTTCATACCGATTGTTAGACCGTTCTTGGCACACTGATTTTGACTACGGGTAACTCCGTTTACCTGATCAAGATATAGGGCTCAGTGCGGGTGTTACCGGTCGACGGGGGATAATTTCTTCTCCTAGGCACCTGATTCCACCTCTGCTATACCCAGGGGTCCGTGTTTGCCCAACTCTCTATTTTGTATTGCTTATAGGAATTATGAGATTGATCACTGTTCGTTATCTTCACCTTTCATTTTCAATATCTCCTGAAGTATTTAAGATATATTTTTCAGATTTCATACATAGATTTCATATGACAAGATCTTTCATTCCATACTATGACTTTTGACCACGTGACCCTCAAATTTGACCAGAGTTTGAAGAAATCGTAACCTGTTAAGGTAGCTCGATCCTCGTGTGATATCATGGGTTTTTGCATTAAGAATTAATAAATTAACTTTGCGCATGATAGCAATATATTTTTCAGAAGAATTTTATGCACTGGGTTACATAAATAACCTGCTAAACTATATGATAGAGGTGTGTTTCATCTTGTGACCTTGACATATTTTTAAAGACACCCTGACCTAATCAATATCTCCTGAACACTTTAAAGTATATCTATCATATTTTGTATGTAGATTCTTCATAGCAAGACCTTGTTTTATTATCTTGTTTGACCTTGTGACCTCTATCTTAGAATTTGACCTACTTTTAAAAACATTTGACCCAATCAATATATCCTAAACTTGTTAAGATAGAGCTTTCATATTTTCTCTATTGATTTCTTTTGACAAGACCTTTCATTTCATACCATAAACTAGGACCTTGGTCTTATCCAGAACAGCCAGGCCATGTTAATCATTTTGGTGTTGAGGCATCTCTGTGTTATGTGAATTTATTGTCAGTTATGTCGTGATCCTTTAGGGCTAGGTTGGGTCCACAATATGGAGTAAAAAATAGTTGATAAAAATAATATTTTTTAAATTTCAACAGCAGCATGTTGAATAACGGCAAGGGCAAGGTGTTTAATTTGAGCGATGTGACCCATTGACCTCTTGTTTATCAAGTATTACTTTTTCTACTTCAGAATTTTAACACACTACTGTAATGATATCTGTACGCAATGTTACAGGGTTTATCATGATAACATGCATTTTAGTTGTTGGAATAGTTGAATGCTGAAGGAAACACAATAATTAACAGGCACAGTAGGCTTTGTATTTCAGACTAGAAAGGTCTCATTTTATTGAGGGTCTTAATTCCAATGAAAGAAACATGACAGAACCGGCATAGCAAGATTACAGTAGGTACATTAGAAAGCAGTCTGCATTTGATCAAAATTGATCCATAACATAAGAGAAACCAATACGATAAACGACATTTGTCCCGCTAGTGCTGCTCCCTTGATTACGTTAGTGTTGGTGGATGTCCGGATAGCATAGGGTTTGGTCGGATGGTCATAAGGTTGCTGGTTACTTAAACGGTGTTGGTGTAGGCCCTTGTGGCAGAGTTGGTGGCATCTGAAACGGTGTTGGTGTAGGTGTGAGTGTTGGTACAGTTGAAGGCTTCTTAAATGGTGTAGTTATTGGGCTTGGTGGCAGAGTTGGTGGCATCTTAAATGGTGTAGTTATGGGGCTTGGTGTTAGAGTTGGTGGCATCTTAAATGGTGTAGTTATGGGGCTTGGTGGCAGAGTTGGTGGCATCTTAAATGTTGTAGTTATGGGGCTTGGTGGCAGAGTTGGTGGTATTTCATCATCTGTCAATAACAATTGATTCGTGAATATCTGTTTGTACCTTAACGAACACTTGTCATAGAAAACTGCTAAGTTTTGGAAAAGGTGTTATTGCTTAGCGATTATCAAATCAAATAAAGATCAATTAACGTAATTTTCGTCTCCAGGTTGTAACCTAACACATGCGCGACTTACAGAACAATGTTTGTCTTTGTTAAGCCATTTTATTTAAAATGACAGAAATACGACATAATATCGCATAATTTTGGCGCACTGAAAATGTTTGCTGTTTGTTGGATGAGAAAAGTTTGCAAGAAATAGCAACACAAACATTTCTTCATATAAATGAAACATGTCTTAAAGGAAATTGCTTAAAGAAATAAAGTGTTAGAAGTTCAAACTACACGTACTTTTTTGTGAAAATCCTCAAAATCTCCCCGACGCTAAAATTACCCGATGTACCTAATTTCACCATTTCTTAGCCTCGTTGATATTGCTAGCTATCGGAATGCGTTTTCAAAAGGTAGATCAGCATTGTTTGATTCTGATAAGACTCATCTTTATTTTCTGTCACTATTCATAACTCTATCTAAAATTAAACACTTCATTGAAGTATTTCATAAGTTAAAAGCAATGATCAGGATATAAAACAAAAAATAGTGGGAATTTGGACTTCCGGTGATCATCCTAGAACAATAGAAGAAAACTTTACTGTGCAGTAATTTGGGCTATACGGACCGTGGATATCGGCCTCGGTAGCTCAGTGGTTAGAATACCTGATTAGTAATGCAGGGGTCTCCGGTTCGATTCCCGGTCCAGTCAAAGATTTTATCCTTTCTCCTATATATACTACAACTGAATCAAAACCCTGCACTAACATTTCTTGAAAACAAAACACGATTTAGACTTAAACATTTAAGGTGCAGCGATGTTTTTGGTATGAATTTGTAGAATTAAAAATTTGTTCTCTATCATCGTCAGAAACCCACGGTTGATCTGTTCCTCTACTCATCACATGAATAGAAGACGAGATCAGGCGTGGGCGATGAATAGAAGATGGGATTAGATGTCGGCAATGAGTAGAAGACGAGATCAGACGTGTATATCCGACGATGATCTCTATATGCAAAATGACATTGAAATCGACCGTCACATATTTTGACAAATTTTACATGAAGTCTTGTGGCACCTTTTCATATATGTTGTGATCCGTGTTTTCATGGCACATATGAGAATGTAAGACGTACATGTAGGTCGTATCGTAATTATGTATATTAATTTGGAATCCTACTTGCTGTCACTATTTCACGAATATAGATTGTACGTAATGCTTGAAAATAATATTTCACAATTCACACAATAGAGTAAACAATGTCTAAAAAATCAACTGTAACTGAGTGTAAATTGTCTCAGTTTGGATCAGAATTGTAAGCATTGACTCCTTACTTTTAAATCAATTACTACGCAGTGATGTTAATTTTACCTGGATATTGTAAAGTTAGTAAAACCGACACCTCACAAATGTACACAAATGTTTGTCAGTTAAACGAAATGTATGCTTATTGGATCGGCACAAAAATTATCAAAGTATCGAAAATCAAATTTAGTGATAAATAACCATGTCAATCATAGAATGTGTTCAGGAGTCAAAATTACTTGGTATTATTATTGATGAAACTTTGTCCTGGAAAAGTCATAGAATCACGTATGAACAAGATTTCCAAGAGAATTGACATTTTAAGAATATATTTTATGTCAAACGATGCGCTGCTGAACATGTTTAATACTATGATTTTTCCACATTTTACATATTGTTGCACTATATGGAGCAATCCAAGAAATGCTGAAAATGTGAATAAGCTTTTTTATATTGCAAAAACGAGCTGCAAGGAAAATTCTTAACATCAGAAATTTTGAAACACCATCTAATGTCATGTTTACAGAACTTAACTGGTTGCCTCTATCAGATTACTTTGTCTATAGAAAAGTCATTTTAGTGTATAAAGTTTTACATGGTTCAATGCCAGATTATTTAAATGTTTTTAAATATGTATCAGAAGTCAGTCAGAGACAAACTAGAAATTCTTATTCAAATATATTGCATATACCCAGGGCAAAAACAGAATATTATAGAAGATCTTTCAGCATTTCAGGGAGCACAGTGTGGAATGCCTTGAGTCAAAATATAAGAAACTCAACAAGCGTTGCGTGTTTTAAGAGAAATTATCTTAGAGATTATCACCATACTTTTTAAGCTTCATTTTGTTTCTATTTATCTTACATTCATAATTATTTCTTAAGTTTATATGTATTCTACTTCTTTTAATCTGTGTTTATTTTACTAATATCTGTCTGTATGTATGTTATATGCAGGACCATATTGAAAACTAGCGTTATCGCTAAATATGTAATCCTGGATAAATAAAGGCTTTATTATCATTATTATTATTATTATGAATATGAAAGGTGAAGATAAGGAACAGTGATCAATCCCATAACTCCTATAAGCAATAAAATATAGATTGTTGGGCAAACACGGAGCATTGAACACACCAGAGGTGGGATGAGGTGCCTAGGAGGAGTAGGTATCCCCTGTCGACCGATCACACCCGCCTTGAGCCCTATATCTTGGTCAGGTAAACGGAGTTATCCGTAGTCAAATTCGGTATGAAACACGTCAGACAGCATTTGACCCAATGATAGGTTGTATTGGCAATATTTAATATATCAGAGAGTATTCCCCGTTTTACTGTCACATGATCGCATCAGTATTATGTATTAAGAGAAGTAAAGCGTTGTTGGATTTACGTGATAATATCGCTGAGCAATGTCTTAAACGAAATGAACATTTTACCAAAACTTTTTCCAAATGTGCTGCATAGTTGAATGTCTAGTAACTCTGCGAAAAGTATACATTTTTAAAAGGAACAGTGATCAATCTCATAACTCCTATAAAGAATACAAAATTAGGAGTACGGCAAATACGGACCCCTGGACATACTGGAGGTGGGATCAGGTGTCTGGGAGTAGTGAGCATCCCCTGTCGACCGGTCACACCCACCATGAGCCCTATATCTTGTTTGTTTGTGTTTTGATGTTTTCTGCAACAATTTTTCAGTTATATGGTGGTGCCCAGTTTTTATTGGTAGAAGAGAGAACCCAGACACAATGTACCTGGGAAGAGACCACCGACCTTCCGAAAGTAAACTGGGAAACTTTCTCACTTACCGGCGCGAGCGGGATTCGAACCCGCGCAGACAGAGGTGAGAGGCCGTGTGATTTTGAGCGCAATGCTCTAACCACTCGGTCACGGAGGCCCCAGCCCTATATCTCAATCAGGTAAACGAAGTAATCCGTAGTCACAATCAGTGTATGAAGAACGGCCTAACATTCGGTATGAAACATGTCAGACAATAGTTGTTATAACGATATAAGAACAAGGTACGATTGTGTATATATAAAGGCCCCAAAAAATTCTGTTTTAAATGTGTCTTGAATTAAGCTTGATCTGTGTTTTAAGTAAGTTAAATATATGCCAAGTATACTATCTCAACTTAAATCAAAGTTATTGCTTATTTGATAGCATTATTACGTCATGAATAAGACTTTCTCCCGCCTTTTTTCAAAAAGAGCTTAATAACTGTTGAATTTCATCCAGATTATTGCCTAGGAAAAGGTGTGCCCATCTGTCGAGCAAAATGAAATTAATATATATTGTTTATTAATAGACGATTAAAAATGTAGTTGAATATGAATTTGCTCGACGCATGGGCTGCATGTTTTCTGAAAGGAAAACCCCCTGAATTTATGAGTTTTTTCATTGATTTTGGCATTTTGTGCAATTTTATGCCAACCTCACGCTCTTGTCATTACAGGAAGAAGGAATTTTGGATCAAATTAAATGTAGTTTGGGTTTGCTTATATATTCTTTATTGGAATGGCAGATTTTGGGACTCCTATTTAAATCATCAATTTTCTGGGCCAGGTGACTGTAGAAACTGTACCTGCTTCTTTCCCAATACAGCCTATCATTGGGTCAAATGCTGGGAATTGCAACAGACTGTTGGAAGACCTGATCACCAAAGACTGACTACGAAGATATTGTCAATGAAGATGTCCAGTATGTTTTTTCATATCAATTCCCCTGTACTTGTGCGTAGAATCACAGCAACTGTTAACAATGACTGGTCACAAGATATGAATATTTCCTTCTTATTGTTTTATTGAAGCTGCAACTTTCTATGCTGTCAATAAGTCTAGTATTGGATTCATCGTGATGAATGGTCGTGTAAAGTGCTGAAAAGTCATATGTTTTGATGATGTTGCTTTGAAGAAATCTTTACTACACGTTCTTTAGATTTTTTTAGAACGCTAATTTGATTTAGACCACGCCTGGTATATGTCGTGGCACAATACGCTTGAAATTTCTTCCTCACAGCAGTTTATATTTCTTAAGGAGCAAATATAGGGGCTTGGTAGAACATTCACTGGATATAAGTCATATATATATTACATGTAGTCCCCAACAGTAAGACAAGAGATCATAATTGGTTACCAAATCAACGTAAATCAATGCAAGGTGAAGATAACGAACAGTGGTCAATCTCATAACTCCTATAAGCAATACAAATAGGTAGTTGGCAAACACGGACCCCTGGACATACCAGAGGTGGTATCAGGTGCCTAGGAGGAGTAAGCATCCCCTGTTGACCGGTCACACCCGCTGTGAGCCCTATATCTTGATCAGGTAAATGGAGTTATCCGCAGTCAAAATCAGTGTGCCAAGAACGGCTTAACAATCGGTAGGAAACACGTCAGACAGCATTTGATCCAATGATAGGTTGTATTGTATTTTAATGTGAAATTTGCATGTTTACCGAACCCTTGCAATGTCGTTTTTCATATCATTGATGTTTATAGGCATATTTTACACCCCTCCCCTTTGAAGAAAACGGACCTATTGTTTTGCATCTGTCGGTCGGAGTGTAGACCAAGTCTTGTTCGCTCAATATATTCTTTACTTGGCAGACATCAAACGTGGTACATCATCAGGAATATATGGTCCCTAATGATTTTGAGGTCACATGGTCAAAAGTCAAACCACTTTGGGATATTTCCGCGTAATATCTTTAGAACGCTTTGCTTGACAGGCTACACTGGTACATCGTAAGAAGTAGTAGATGATTCCTATTGATTTTAGGCTCACATATTATCTTGTATTTATATTGTATATGTGCCTATTCTTAAATAAATAAATTAAAAAATACATGGTCAATCGTCAAACTGGACGTGATAATATATTGTCTACTCTAACATGATTATATTAGAGAATCCTTTGCTTGCATGACACCAAACTTAGCGCACTGGTACAGTCATCCTAAAGAGTAGATGACCCCTATTAATCTTGAGGTCGCATGATCAAAGGTCGGGCCAATCCACTATGGACTTATGACGATATTGTCTGCTTACATATCTTGAATAGTTTAGGCACTACTATCGATTAAATGATACATGTACATAACGCCTTTCAATTTTGCACCACGGGGGCATACATGTTTCTGAAAATTTCTTGTTTTCTTACCTTGCAATGCGCGCTTCCTTCTGGCATCGATGTTGCTTAGGCTTGCAATGAACACCACAGACACAAAACAAATCTAAAAAAGAGAAACATTAAGAATTATAGTCTTGTCATTTTAGTTACAGGTACTAAACGGTGTATATCTAGATCATTATCACATGCCATTGAAAGAGATATCACCGGAATTTCACAATCGTGCAAGTCTCACACAGAATCAGTTAGAATTGTTATGTGAGAAGTAATGCAGGTGTACAACTTTAAAACCCAGAGAACGAAACATGTTTAGGAGCAAGGGTTGTAGTTCGTTTGTTTTTTTTACTTTTACATTTAATTCCCTTTGAAACAAAACAATCTTGTAGCAAACTGCTCATCGTCGGAAACCCACGGTCGGTCGCTCTATGTTTACCTACCGTGGGTCACAAGGCCAGTATTTTCGCTGGGAGGTGTGTCTCAGCTTTTATATGCGATTAGTCACTTTACCATTCCTTATTGGCATATTCAACCAATGAAAAAAACCCTTATTTCCAGTCCTCGGTAGCATAGAAAAACATGATTTCGAAGCCAAGATTTTGACTACTTTGAAGTTGGACAAGTTACAAAACTCAGCGAGATGCTTTATCCGCATTATGAAAGCGGAGGGTGTATTTGTGTCTATAAAGACAGGGGGGGGGGGGGGGGGGGAACGCCTGTGTAACCAAGCTTTTACTATCGTACTGCGTACTAATCTATGTACATGTCTACATGTTCAGCTCGAGTTCGTAGTTCCACCATACGGGAGCAATATGGTTTTTTTTTAACAGACTTGGTATTTCATCGGTTTCTATAGGTATGTTAAACTTACTTGCGTATTAAATACTGCCATAATTTGTTCCAGTTGTGTTGTCGGCACAATTTGAGCCAGTAATTCGATCTTAAACACGGCTCTCTCGTGTAAACACAATTGATGTCTCACCTACGCTGATTACAAAATGACATGTGAAACGGGATTGTAAGACCATGTCTTAATTAATTCAAATTTGCATCTAATATTTTTAATTGTATCATGCATGACTGATTTTATTCACGTGCCATGAAGCAGTGATGATAATAAACATACCAGAGGCGGGTCCCGGATTTGTGAAAGTGAAGTATTCATTAGTTAAAATAATCAGCCAATCTGGAGTTTTCATCTATATATCTTTAATAGTGAACAACAAAACACACACTTTCATGGACGCCGCCATTACAGCTGACACTTTGAGTATCGGGAATATTTACGACGATTCCCATTGGTCCTCGATAGGTCACGTAAGATCACGCATTTTAATGAGTTATGCGAAAATACTGTAGATAAACGTAGAGCGACCGACAGTGGGTTTCTGATGATGCAAACTATAATTGAATTTCAAATACACATCTGTAATTGTTTGTCAAATTTATTATGAATGGGGAGAAATTTACATAAAACCAATAACAAAATTAGCACGCGGAGTGATTCGTAAAAATGGAACTGGTCGTTGTTTCTAACAACAGTGTACGCTGTGCATATACCATTGTAACAATTTCATTATTGTACATGGCTAACGCCGGGTCGTGGGTATGAGAAAAATTGTTGAGTGTGGCGCAAAACATCAACCAATCAATCAATGCCACTATGACCAGCGTGTGCCTTGTCATCTCTAGCTGACGAACACAAAACAACGTTTTACTGATGATAGGTTTGTGGCTAGTTTTACTGATGATAAGTTTGTGGCTAGTTTTACTGATGATAGGTTTGTGGCTAGTTTTACTGATAATAGGTTTGTGGCTAGTTTTACTGATGATAAGTTTGTGGCTAGTTTTACTGATGATAGGTTTGTGGCTAGTTTTACTGATGATAGGTTTGTGGCTAGTTTTACTGATGATAAGTTTGTGGCTAGTTTTACTGATGATAAGTTTGTGGCTAGTTTTACTGATGATAGGTTTGTGGCTAGTTTTACTGATGATAAGTTTGTGGCTAGTTTTACTGATGATAGGTTTGTGGATTGTTTTACTGATGATAAGTTTGTGGCTAGTTTTACGGATGATAAGTTTGTGGCTAGTTTTACGGATGATAAGTTTGTGGCTAGTTTTACTGATGATAAGTTTGTGGCTAGTTTTACTGATGATAGGTTTGTGGCTAGTTTTACTGATGATAGGTTTGTGGCTAGTTTTACTGATGATAAGTTTGTGGCTAGTTTTACTGATAAGTTTGTGGCTAGTTTTACTGATGATAGGTTTGTGGCTAGTTTTACTGATGATAGGTTTGTGGCTAGTTTTACTGATGATAAGTTTGTGGCTAGTTTTACTGATGATAAGTTTGTGGCTAGTTTTACGGATGATAAGTTTGTGGCTAGTTTTACGGATGATAAGTTTGTGGCTAGTTTTACTGATGATAGGTTTGTGGCTAGTTTTACTGATGATAAGTTTGTGGCTAGTTTTACTGATGATAAGTTTGTGGCTAGTTTTACTGATGATAAGTTTGTGGCTAGTTTTACGGATGATAGGTTTGTGGCTAGTTTTACTGATGATAGGTTTGTGGCTAGTTTTACTGATGATAAGTTTGTGGCTAGTTTTACGGATGATAGGTTTGTGGCTAGTTTTACTGATGATAGGTTTGTGGCTAGTTTTACTGATGATAGGTATGTGGCTAGTTTTACTGATGATAAGTTTGTGGCTAGTTTTACTGATGATAAGTTTGTGGCTAGTTTTACGGATGATAGGTTTGTGGCTAGTTTTACTGATGATAGGTTTGTGGCTAGTTTTACTGATGATAAGTTTGTGGCTAGTTTTACGGATGATAGGTTTGTGGCTAGTTTTACTGATAAGTTTGTGGCTAGTTTTACGGATGATAGGTTTTTGGCTAGTTTTACTGATGATAGGTTTGTGGCTAGTTTTACGGATGATAGGTTTGTGGCTAGTTTTACGGATGATAGGTTTTTGTCTAGTTTCGCAAAACTTATAACACTTTCTAACATGTTCTTCATTGCGATTTCCGCTCATGAACTTTATATACGTTGCAGTTCTACCCCCGCGTCACTACGGGTTGCATCACTATTTATCATGATGTCTATGTCGAACCATGGCCGAAAAGATTAATTGATTATATATTGCTTAACGTCCGTCTCGAGAATCTTTCACTCCTATGGAGATGTTGGCTTAAAGAAAATAATTCCTGGAGATTTCCTATTATCATAGGACTTGATAAGTTCTTATTTTTGTAGGGTGTATATTGAAGTATATTTACATTCAGTGTATTTCTCATCATTGAAATGCATTGGAAATCTACAGCATTCAAATTCCTATAACACACTCTAAACCTTATCACTGCGTATGAATACAAAACAGGAACTACATTTACATGTAGTCTGCTACATGTAAACATTGTAAATAGAAACTACATGAAGTCAAAATGGATGATGAATTGCAACCTAATTTCAATTTAAATTTTCAGGATATGGACATCTTAGAAGTTTTCTCAAACTGATTTTGATTCGTTGCTGGTGAATTTACCAGAAAGCAATCACTTAAATGTAAATCTACATATTGAAGAAAACCCTGAAATGCCTGAAACACCCATTTCCTCTGATCAGCCACAAGCAAAGGTATCAATCACAGCAACAATTAAAATATCTTAATACGATTTTTTAATAAATATAAATACATGAATTAACTTTTAACTTTAAAGCAAATTAAATAAATTAATTTTGTCAAAGAGAATATTTTTTTCTTCTAATATCCAAATGCACTATACTTTTCATAGTAAAACAACCGAATTTGGCTCTTCCGTGTATTACACCCACCATTTCTGAAGGGCGCAAAATTTTAAAAGGGACGAATAAAATCTTAACATTTTTAAGAAATAAAGTAAAGAATGTAAATATAAGTATTGAATTCTTAATTTTGGATGTCGGCGGTAACGCTAACGCGCGGTATTCAATTTGTCGGCACGGCCAAGTGTTGTTATACTACCGCTGCCATCCAAAAATATGAATTCAATACTTAAATAATATTTGATATTTCCTGAGTTAGAAAACTCCAAAGAAGGATTTTGACTTATTTTTTACGGATTTGGTTTGACTCCGCGAACGTATAGTGGCGGACTCGAACTATATATAGGAGACAACTTCTTTTATTGTTTTCACTTACATTAAAACAGTATATACATGTAAAACTTATACGGTACCAATTTTGATGCACCAGATGCGCATTTCGACAAATAATGTCTCTTCAGTGATGCTCAACCTAAATGTTTGAAATCCGAAATACATGTAATTGAACGTTTTAAAACATCATTTTGCCTCCCATAAAAAGAAAGGGTAAAATAAATTTGGTCAATTTGCCTGTCTTGAAACAAGAATGAAAATAATATATAATCCTGTCACCTACCTTGAAACAGTGCATGATGAAGCTGTGGTGGTAACCTTAAACGTCTTCCTTTTATCTGTAGTGTGGGGACGTTTGAGACAACTTTGATTGGACGAGGCAACTGCTGCTGTGTCATAAGAGGGCGCTGGTTGCACAAGGTGAGTCGCGTTTATTTGGTCACGTGGTATAGATATATCAATCATATTAGGAAAAGTCTGAAATCTGAGGCAGCTTTGAGTTGTATAGTTACCAAATTATCGTCACTCAATTCTGAATCTAAACAGTGAAATGAAAACGGTTACACTAGACACACATCTTTTGTTTTTCGGCTCAGTGCACGAAATAGGCCCAAAAGGGATAGGTAAACATTTTACAAAACAAAATACCCATTTATATTTCAGTTTCTAAAACATAAAGAGAATGTTCCCCATCCCCATTAAGTATTAATTTTTGAATTATCGAAGACTAGGGCACTAGATGAACTGTAAAGACTTGGATTCAGGCTGATTGTTCTATGTTGTTTTATGTCTCAGTCAAGAATGTGCCACTGACATTAAAGCGCCATGAGTTTTAGGCGCACAGATAAAGTACGACCCAAAGAAACAAAGACATGTAACGAGTATCAATGACAGTTTTATAAATTACCATTTGTAAATATAGATGGTAGGACATATTTTGGCTATTTGATGCATACGAACCTTAGACGGTTGAATACAGAAAACTGTAGTTCATAATCTGATACACAAGCTGACGCCTTTGTTATTTTCAGCTGCATCATCCCAAGGACATGCTAAGCTTACAGCTCGGATTATCTTAACACATAATATTTTTAATGCATAAGGATAAACCTACATCGCTTGTATGCAAAGTTTGTGAATGTGCTGAATTAAGAGAAAATGTGCAAATCAATAAGTCTGTGAGTACCTTAGTTTTATATATCTTATTACTAAATAGTTTTATATATCTTATTACTAAATAGTTTTATATATCTTATTACTAAATAGTTTCATATATCTTATTACTAAATAGTTTTATATAATATCTTATTACTAAATAGTTTTATATATCTTATTACTAAATAGTTTTATATAATATCTTATTACTAAATAGTTTTATATATCTTATTACTAAATAGTTTTATATAATATCTTATTACTAAATAGTTTTATATATCTTATTACTAAATAGTTTTATATATCTTATTACTAAATAGTTTTATATATCTTATTACTAAATAGTTTTATATATCTTATTACTAAATAGTTTTATATATCTTATTACTAAATAGTTTTATATAATATCTTATTACTAAATAGTTTTATATATCTTATTACTAAATAGTTTTATATATCTTATTACTAAATAGTTTTATATATCTTATTACTAAATAGTTTTATATATCTTATTACTAAATAGTTTTTTATATATCTTATTGCTAAATAGTTTTATATATCTTATTACTAAATAGTTTCAGTAACTTTAAACAATATTACTTTCTTTATTCCATTTTGGTATTATTTCCTGGACAAAAATTAATGGCCTTGTAACAACACCACATACTTTCGCTATGCACTTTAGTCATTATTACAATACAATCTAGTTAGTTGTTTTATGTCAAGAATACATTTCAAAACAAATAACATATATGGGTCATATACAGTAGCCACAATGAGCCTTAGATTTTCATATATTTTTTAGTAGAAACTTATCTAAACGTTGTTATATTAACATTTACACAAAAAAGTGAAGATAATGAACAGCGATCAATCTCACATTCCAACAAAGAACACAAAATCAAGAGTTGGACAAACACAAACCTCTGGACAGCCCAGAGGTGGGATCAGACAAACACAAACCTCTGGACAGGCCAGAGGTGGGATCATGTGCCTAGGAGGAGTAAACAATCCCTGATGATCCGTCACACCCGCCGTGAACCCGATATCTCAATCCAGTAAACGGAGTAAGCCGAAGTCAAAATCACTGTATAAAGAATGACCTAAGAATCGGCATGAAACACGTCAGACAGTATTTGATGTAATGATAGGTTTTATTTGTAAATTAGATCGTTCTAACGACCATAGAATTTGCAGAATCCTGACTCGAACCGAGACTGTTGAAACCTCTGTAACATCAACTTATTTGTCAGTAGCTTGCCGCGATTAAAAATTGATCATACGAAAAAAATGGTCTTACGTGCTGAATCAGTTGAGATTTATTGATTCAATATTGTTTAACGTCCCTCTGGAGAATATTTCACTCATATGGAGACGTCACCACTGCAAGTTTGAACATAGGAGGTCGAGTAAAATAATATCGTTTGATGTATGTTTTTCGTAAATAGGAATAATAAGGACATGACAGAACAAAATGGTATTCGTCTTCAATTTCATTTAAATCACATTTCTGACATTTTCATAGAGACCTTGCTATGTTTGAGAATTGACCCCTTTCTATCAACAGCTCAACTGATGATAAAAACTATCAGGTAGATGCTTGTATAGATTACATTTTGGAGACCTTTCAAAAAATGAATGCATCTCTTGTATAAATAAATCATTTAACAATTGATAACAACTAGAAACAAATGATATCTTTTCAACATACTGGTTATTCCAAACATACCAAAGTCCTAAATTATGTTGTAAGTTCCTGACATCAGTTAACAAGAGGCCCAGGGGCCTTATAGGTCACCTGAGTATCATGTAACAACCTTCCAATGTTTGAATTAGGTTTGTGTTTAAATATAAGAATTTTACTTTTGGATGGAAGAAACATTGAATAGCTATGTGGTCAGCCCCGCCTTTGCACCAGAACCCCTGACCCAGGGGCCATAAATTTCAGTTTTGAAAGAAGCATCCTTGATCATCATTATCATACTATTAGTTTGTCTACTTAATACCCAGCAGCAGAGGAGAAGATTTTCAAAGAAATAAAATGCATTTTCACTATATGATCAATAGGGCCCAACCCTAATACCAGAACCCCTGACCCAGGGGCCATGAATTTCACAATTTTGAAAGAGGCATCCTTGCTCATCATAACTATGCTATTGGTTTGTCCACTTAATACCCAAGGACAGAAAAGAAGATTTTCAAAGAAATAATGCATTTTCACTATATGACTTATAGAGCCCCACCCTAGCACCAGAACCCCTGATCCAGGGGCCATGGATTTCACAATTTTTAACAAGAGGTACTGTGAGCAATGCTCACTAAGAATACCCCCCACTTACCCCAATCTCCCAAAGGGTGTTGGTAATAGGTATAAACTACCTCTTTTCTGAGTGTTGCTACTTCGATGTCCAGTGCACATGACCTTTGACCTTTTGACCCCAAAATCGATAGGGAACATCTTCATCCCATGGGTAGTCCATATGTATGATATGGTGACTGTAAGTGGAAAGGATAACGCTTTAGAGCCCGGAAACCATATTGCTACTTCAATGTCCAGTGCGTGTGACCTTTGACCTTTTGACCCCAAAATCGATAGGGATCATCTTCATCCCATGGGTAGTCCATATATATGATATGGTGACTGTAGGTGGAAAGGATAACGTTTTAGAGCCCGGAAACCATATTGCTACTTCAATGTCCAGTGCGCGTGACCTTTGACCTTTTGACCCCAAAATCAATAGGGAACATCTTCATCCCATGGGTAGTCCATATGTTTGATATGGTGACTGTAGGTGGAAAGGATAACGCTTTAGAGCCCGGAAACCATATTGCTACTTCAATGTCCAGTGCACTTGACCTTTGACCTTTTGACCCCAAAATTGATAGGGAACATCTTCATCCCATGGGTAGTCCATATGTATGATATGGTGACTGTAGGTGGAAAGGATAATGCTTTAGAGCCCGGAAACCATTGCGTCTACAGACGGATGGACGGACAGACGGACAACCCGATTCCAGTATACCCCCCACAACTTGTTGCAGGGGGTTTAAAGAGGCATCCTTGCTCATCATTACCATGCTATTAGTTTGTCTACTTAATACCCAGGGACAGAGAAGATTTTCAAAGAATTTCTACACTTTCACTATATGACCAATAGAGCCCCACCCTAACACAAGAACCCCTGCCCCAGGGGCCATGAATTTCACAATTTTGGTAGAGGGCTCAACGCTCATTATAATTATGCCCACAGTTTGGCTTCTTGATGTCCAGGAGTAAAGAAGAAGATTTTTTAAAATTACACTCATTTTGATGGTTTTTGCCCCACCCCTCAGGCCCCAGGGGGGCAGGGACCACGAATTTCACAATTTTTGTTCCCCTCCACCCACAGATGCTATATGCCAAAATTGGTTGAAATTGGTTCAGGGGTTTCAGAGAAGAAGCTGAAAATGTTCAAATGTTAACGCACGACGAACGACGACGGACAAAAACAGATAGCAATAGGTCACCTGAATGAATTCAGGTGACCTAACAAATTGTGATGTAAGTCAATATCTTCTAACATATGATTATACAATGATTTCAAAATACAATTGTCTGTGTCTAAAAGTTTAAACCAATATTTCAAGATTCGTTGTTTTCTGACAATACTTAAAGGTAACCTTCCCAATTCTGATAATACAATAAACTTTGGTGTACATTTTTTAACATGCATAATTCTTTCACAAAATTCTAAATGTACTTTGAAAACATTAAAATTCCCGCCATCTATAGAGGCTGCCATGATGTGGAACTCTTTCGTATTCAAGACCACAAAAATCAATATTTTTGACGTCACATCGTCTGTTCCGGTTTTGAGGAGAAAGATGTGCATGTGGTAGATTTTACGAATAAATAGCTTGATGCCTTCCTGTCAAGCAGTTAATTAAACTAATGCGAAGGGGAGTGGTGAAAATTGTTTGGTTTTTTTTGAAATTCCTGACCCAACCAAGTCATCTGAAAAGAAAGGACTTTGTGAACTGTATTAAATGACAAAACTAGTTTAGGTTAGAGACATTTGTATGAAGAAACGTACCGTCTGCCTGGTCTGCGGCTCGACTAAACGTCTTCTTTTCTTAATTTCTTCTTGCGAAAGAATGGCTCAAATCTATACGCTCCAAACTTTACGTTCGTGACTTGTCATGTTTACAATGCTGCTGATGAAATAAACCGGAACCGACGGTGTGACGTCATAAATTAAACTTCAATGGCCGCTCTCTTAGCTTCAGGTTACTTAAAATATATGATTGTTTAATATTGATTTAATCGTTAAGCAAGTTTTTTTGCTGTTAAAGACTATCGTTTACGATATCAGTAAGTAATACTTTATTCATAAAAGCAACAATGTGGTTGGGGTTGCCATTCCCTTTAATGATATGCAGATAATGTTCAGATAACAATAGCTGGATTTCCTCGGATATGTTTGTTTGTTGTTTCACGATAATCTCCAGAAGAAGAGTTCAGCGTTTTACGAGTATAGAATTCTTTTGAAATGTTATCATGACTAATAAGTAAGGGATCTCGTGTCGTTTAGATTAATAAATAAGGAACCTCGTGTCTTATAGAAAAGGGCATTAAAATAACTGAACACTTTGGTCGGGTATTAGGAATGCAACTCAATAAGAATATATCTGAATGAATACTATTAGGTCCTTTGAAAAACAGATATGATAAATTATATGATATGATATATCCATGTGAGCTCGAAATAAAGGACACCACAGAGTCGTCCACTTCTGCTTCATACTTAGATATTTTATTGAAAGTAGACATTAACGGCAAACTGACAACTCAACTGTATGACAAACGGGATGATTTCAGCTTCTCCATCGTCAACTTCCCGTATTTGTGTAGCAATTTTCCATTATCACCTGTATATGGTGTTTATATATCTCAACTGATTCGATATGCAAGAGCTTGTTCTGTGTATAGTCAATTTTTAAATCGAGGTAAGCTACTGACAAACAAGTTGATGGTACAGGGATTTCAACAGTCTCTATTGAAGTCAGCATTTCGCAAATTCTGTGGTCGTTATAACGATCTAGTTCGTCAATACAACCTCGCATTGGGTCAAATGCTGTCTGACGTGTTTCATACCGATTGTTACGCCGTTCTTGGCACACTGATTTTGACTGCGGATAACTCTGTTTACCTGATCAGGATATGGGGCTCACGGCAGGTGTGACCGGTCAACAGGGGATGCTTACTCCTCCTAGGCACCTGATCCCACCTCTGGTGTGTCCAGGGGTCCGTGTTTTCCCAACAATCTATTTTGTATTGCTTATAGGAGTTATGAGATTGATCACTGTTCGTTATCTTCACCTTGCATGAATATCACCAATGCACCCGTTAAATGCTTAGGAATATATATAGGACATGATGCTAATCAATGTTACAGTAAAAACTGGACGGAAAAATTAATAAACTGAAAAAAAAAGACTTGCTAGGTGAAATACAAGAAAATTAATCTGATATGGAAAATGTACCGTAATCAATACTTTAGCATTAACAACATTTATACTACCCGGTATAGTGCAACTATATTGCAATATCCAAGAAATTGATCTATAAAGAAAAAATAGAAAACAATTTTCAATCTCCTGTAGGGCAAAAGAGAAAGGATAAAAAGATAT
Organism: Ostrea edulis; assembly: GCF_947568905.1. Lineage (NCBI taxonomy): Eukaryota > Metazoa > Mollusca > Bivalvia > Ostreida > Ostreidae > Ostrea > Ostrea edulis. The sequence goes on along the minus strand of NC_079172.1, from coordinate 72,554,064 downwards.
ACTTTAATTGGAAAACAAGAAGAAGGAATAGGTATTGTTGATATTTATTGTAGATTGAAAGCACTCAAGGCTGCATGGGTAACAAGAATTGTCAATGAAAAACAATCATCTTTAAAATCTTCCTTTAATTCGTGTATTCTTAAAAGATTCATTACATCCGAGTATCTCATTAAGACAAATACAACCAGTGCTGATGAGATAAAACAAATTTTCAAGTCATTACCAATATTTTACTGCGAAGTACTGATCAGTACATTGAATGAATGCAAACATAAAACACATGAAATAAAAAAGATGACTGACGTTGAAGTATTGTCTCAAACTATATGGTTAAACAACTTAACTCGATTTAATGGTAAACTTCTTTTCTACGAAGAATGAATAAAAAGTGGAATTTCATATCAATTATTTTTCTAATATTCTTGTCAACAAGTCTAACCGGATTTGCGAATATAACACACTAAATACTGTTATTAAACCTGTCCAAAAATATCACGATATTTCAAAAGGAGTCTACATAAACATAAAAAAAACACCAGAGTAACATTTTGTTTGAAAACAAGAGATGAAAACTTGATAAGCAGCAAAACAATATATATCTTTATCAAAAAAAAAATAATCTTTTATTAAAGGGACATGTAGGGAATAGTTTATTTAACCTATGTAAACAAAAACATGGCACGAGCCTTGTTTAATAACAAAGAATTGCGCGTGCTGTATCTCACTTATACATGTAACTCAACAACTGATATTCAAATTTTGGTTGACCATTAGAAATACTTTAGTTAAGGTTAAGCACTGTAAACAATAAAATGGAAAAAATAAAATGTAGCCGGGTGTTGGATCTTGGATCCACCTACTTGTTCAGGTTGTCTTATGCCCTTTGTGTTTGCATGGCATGTGACTAGCTAGAAATAGAGAGAAATAGTGTATGAGAGAGTGTGAGTTGTGTTCACATACCTACATGTACTAAACACCAGTTTACCTGTCCGCCACATCATCCACATTTGGATGGTTCCCCCGCTTGTCAGTTGATGCAGTTTTAGGAATAGAGCCAGGAAACGAATGATCAAAAGATCATCAGTCTTATGTACATAAACGCCAAGACAGGTTACAGTATTCTTACAAAGTTGCTGCAGAAGAATCAAAGGAAATTTCATACAAAAATAAAGAAATTTCAACAGAAAAGTGAAGAATTCAAAGTTAGATATTGGGATAGAGTTCTTGTAAGAAACGTTGGTTTTAAAGAAAAACATAAGCTTGCAGACAAGTGGGATAGAGAGATTTATGTTATTTCAAAATTATTCCTGTTTATGTCGTCAAACGTGAGGACGGGAAAGAATCTTGCAAGTACCCTCCATAGAAATTTTCTTTTGCCTTTTAATTGTATTCCAAATAATCTTAATTCTTATTTACTTTCCAAACAGGTCAAACAGAATATAAAACATCAGAGTCCAGCCACTATTTCTTCAGATGATTCATCCCAGAGTTCTTCGGAATCTTCAGATGAGTGTACATAATCCCTCAACGTCGTCATCGACGAAAGCCTCTCTACATCAATGTCTCCACATCATTCTACCATAACGTGTTCTTTCTCAAGATCTTCAATTTCAGTTATTTTACCCAGATGTAGTACCCCAATGCTCAGAAGATCCACTAGAGTTTGTAAACCTCCAGAGCGATATGGAGAGTGACAGTACGTACAGGATGTAAACCAGAAATCTGTTTAGTTAGACACACTGGTATAAGTGCATCCGAGATGCATGAGTTTAAGACACCTGTTTAGTTTGTTCTGTGTGTCTTTTTGTGCATATAGATTTTTTTAAATTCATGTACATCTGTATGTTATTGACACAAGTATGTGTATATATTAGGATGGCAACAAGGAGTTTGTTCATCATCAGTGTCACCACTGATGTATGATGGTATTTTTCTTGCCAATTGACCCCTGGTATCCTTGTCAAGTAAGATAATGCCAGGAGCCATTTTCTCCTGACAGGGGGAATATGTTACCAGGTTGTCTAATGGCCTTTGTGTTTGTATGTTATGTGACTGGTTAGAAAGAAAGAGTATATGAGAGAGTGTAAAAAACCATTATTACCTATCTGCCCCGTACCTACGCACACCGTCAAGGTTGAAGCACGTAACTCATGAAGAAATATTGTATAGGGTTATACAGACTGGTAAGATTTAATTATTATATAAATAGTTCAGAGTGTAATGCTATACATTTAATATAAGAAATCTTTCAAAGCATAAAGTTAATTTGGTGATATTTAGAGTTAGTGAACTGCATGTAAAGAATGAATGTTAAGTATGTTGTACGAATGTTGTAGGTTTTTTCCATAGAATATAATATTCTGCTTCATACTTAAGATATTTTATTGAAAGTAGACATTAACGGCAAACTGACAACTCAACTGTATGACAAACGGGATGATTTCAGCTTGTCCATCGTCAACTTCCCATATTTATGCAGTAACATTCCATTATCACCTGCATATGGTGTTTATATCTCTCAACTGATTCGATACACAAGAGCTTGTTCTGCCGTTTAGTCAGTTTTATAATCGAGGCAAGCTACTGACAAACAAGCTGATGGTACAGGGGTTTCAACTGTCTCGATTGAAGTCAACATTTGGTAAATTCTATAGTCGTTATAACGATCTAGTTCGTCAATACAACCTACCATTGGGTCAAATGCTGTCTGACGTGTTTCATACCGATTGTTAGACCGTTCTTGGCACACTGATTTTGACTGCGGATAACTCCGTTTACCTGATCAGGTTATAGGGTTCACGGCGGGTGTGACCGGTCGACAGGGTATGCTTACTTCTCCTAGGCACCTGGTCCCACCTCTGGTGTGTCCAGGGGTCCGTGTTTTCCCAACTATTTATTTTGTATTGCTTTAAGGAGTTATGGAATTCATCACTGTTCGTTATCTTCACCTTTCATTGAAAAACCTAAGAATTATTCCTGATCTATCGATGGGTTACAAAAACTTAAAAATTTTCAGCTCAAATCGTGTCCATGCCCCTTTAAAAGGGACTGGACGCATTCTGACGCGTAAGATTCTCAGTAACTCCGTTTCTTTCTACCCTTTATTAATTACATTCTCATTGAAATTATATGAGCTTTTATTCATGATATATTGGATCCCGTCATCAGGTTTGAAATAGAAAAATCCATTTCCCAGCTGACATACCGCTGTACCTTTGCAAACCGCTCACGCCTTGAAATGCATATATTTTTATTGAAGTTACATCAATTTGTACATCGATCCCAGCCACAAGCAAAGCAATAACCCCGCAATGATTGGCACCTTTATCTATGTTGACTTTCAAGTTTTATGCATTTGAATTGCAGATAGTACAGTCATTTTGAGATGTGTAAGAAGATAACAATGTGTTGAAAACACCACGTTGTCTACATTATTTTATTACCATTTTTGACATCTTGTTTACAAATATACATGTATATTCTTTCATCATGTTCAGTAACTGTTTATTGAATTTTGCACAAAACTTGAAAGGTTCACTTGGACTAGTCAGGTGATGTTGGCACCTTGATAACATTTTTTAAAATTCATTCAGAATTCATTTTATTCGTTCAAACCACAAATTAAGTGGTACGTGAGGCACAATTTACAGAAATTTCATGTATTAATACAAGTAACGTCACAGGTATGCAGATAAACATAAGGAAATATTGAAATATATACATAAATATGTATAAAGATGTACCCTTGGAAGAGCTAAAAACATCACTTGACCAAGTGTGGACAAATTTATCCTTCAGACTTTGTTTTACAGCATTTTTCACACTTCCGGTCGGTGGTTGTTTTTTTTTATATACATCTTGCCGGTCAGCCATTGTTTTACACCTCGCACCTCTTGTTAATGTATTCTTGATTTCTAAAAGTGACAGATTACATGAGGGGAAATTACGTCTTGTTTGTTTTTAAAAGACAAAATTGAGACAATTTGCTCTCAGTTACAGTTGACTTTTTAGCCATTGTTCAGTATTATCGTATTGTGTGTATTATGGGGTTTTATTGACAGAATCTTATTTCCAAACATTACACATCACCTATAGTCGTACAGTATTGTACAGCGAGTTGGATTGAAATGAATGTATATGTACACAATTATAATACGTCCTACGTCTTATTAGAAAAAATAATCACAGTGTATGTCTTGTTACCATGTGAATACTGTTACAAAACAAATCAACCAGTGTCACAAGACTGCTTTGTCAAAACGCAGTATTAAGTCTTCCCCGGAAGACATGTGTCGCCTTCTAGTTCATTCTATACGTAATATATCACGTATAATGTTGAAAAAGTAAATTATTGAAATGGTTTTTGTCACTAAACAGGAAGTTGATAAGCAACAGATTCGAAAATGTCTTACACAATACAGTTGGCCACAGTGATGCTCTGTGTCAAATATCAGGGAGTTGCCCCATGTGGTTCTTGAGAAAACTGTGACAGAAATTTTTTTGCTGTAAAAAATTCTAAGTCCCGGCAAACAGGAAGTTGATAAGCGACAGATTCGAAAATGTCTTACACAATACAGTTGGCCACACTGATGCTCTGTGCCAAATATCAGGGAGTTGCCCCATGTGGTTCTTGAAAAAACTGTGATAGAAATTTTTTGTGACGACGACGACGCCAGACGACGACGCAAGACGATGGATAGTGATCCCTATATGTTGCCACTGCGTAACGCAGGCGACACAATAAATGACCACTGATTTCAATGAGAGGTGAAGATAACGAACAGTGATCAATCTCATAACTCCTATAAGCAATGCAAAATAAATAGTTGGGCAAATAGAGGTGGGATCAGGTGCCTAGGAGAAGTAAGCATCCCCTGCCGACCGGTTACACCCGCTGTGAGCCCTATATCCTGATCAGGTAAACGGAGTTATCCGTAGTGAAAATCAGTGCGCCAAGAACGGCCTAACAATCGGTATGAAACATGTCAGACAACATTTGACCCAATGATAGGTTGTATTGACGAACTAGATCGTTATAACGACTATAGAATTTGCGAAATGCTGACTTCAATCGAGACAGTTGAACCCCCTGTTTCGCGAAATCATAATGCACAAATAGAGGAAAGACGATATAATGCGATCAATTTAATTCAAGGTAGTACCAACCATATACCGAACTATTAATCATTTTTTCTCCACATAGATATAAATATAGCGAATCAGACTCCAGTTAGAAGAATGTAAAGTTAAACTTTCATGATAAGAATGTGCCCTATGTAAAACTTATCTATAGAGATTTTTTTTTCAAACTAATAATACTTTTTATAAAGCTGACCTAATTGTTAATAAATCTCAAAACAATATATTGTAATTGATAAATTTGTGTACAATATAATATGCATGGCTCATCAATAGCAAATTTTGAACGTAAAATGTATGGATCAAATTTTGAAAACAATTGACATAATGAACAAAATGATAAGGAAATTGATACATCATAACAAAGAAAATTCAACCAAGGATTTTTAATAGTTTGAACTTTATCGAAAATCTGATTGAGAAAAAAATTGACACATTCGGCAAATGACGTCATCGATTCTTACTATATGACCTTGACCTTCATTACCCGTTAAGACAAAGGACTGCTTAAAAATGTATCCAAATATCAGGTCTTTACTAGCTACACAACAAAAGTTACCCGTTTCTTTATAATAGACAGTTAAATCTCATAAAGATGAAATAAATGCATTAAAGATTTGGACTCCCAGGACTGGGTTGCTCAAAACTTGGATAAATTTAACCACTGGTTAAGCCTAACCATGGTTTTGAGCAACCCAGTCCTGACCTCCAATATATTGGAAATCTCCCAATTTTTAAGGATATCCTTAATACACGTGATGGATTATTTTAGTTTGTTAAGAACACCATTGAGTATTAGTATTTTGGATATTTCATTTATTGAAGACGATATAAGTAAAATCTGATTTTGCAGGTGTTTGATACTACATGTACCTTAAGAACAATATTTCAATAATTGCGTATATTAATTAGATAAATGTTATTAATATCACATGTAGTAAATAAAACTTGTAATGATTATTAAGAAGCCACTTTGAACTTCAACTTTTGCTCCCTATAACATAAATCCTTTATATCCATATTGAAAATTAGATAGTGTGAATTTTTTCATGGGGACATTTTTCTTTTTGACAGAGAATTCGTGATATGCGAGTTTCTTATTAGTTAGTTTTACTGTAAACTTACATTATTGCTTTCTTGAATTCAATTACAGACATAATGCCTTTTAATGAATGCAAGATGAAGATAACGAACAGTGATCAATCCCACAAGCAATACAAAATAGACAGTTGGGCAAACACGGACCCCTGGACACACCAGAGGTGGGATCGGGTGCCTAGGAGGAGTAAGCATCCCTTGTTGACCGGCCACACCCGCCGTGAGCCCCATATCCTGATCAGGTAAACGGAGTTATCCGCAGTCAAAATCAGTGTGCCAAGAACGGCTTAACAACCGGTATGAAACACGTCAGACAGCATTTGACCCAATGCGAGGTTGTATTGACGAACTAGATCGATATAACGACCATATAATTTGCGAAATGCTGACTTCAATCGAGACTGTTGAAATCCCTGTACCATCAACTTGTTTGTCAGTAGCTTACCTTGATTTAATTGAATATATCATGATTGATATTGATTTAATGGGCGCTGTAATTGAAGATAACTAATAAAATACATATTATAAATTGGTTCGAATCCCACTCGCGCCGGTAAGTTAGAAAGTTTCCCTGTTCACTTGCGGGAGGTCGGTGGTCCCTTCCCAGGTACATTGTATCTGGGTTCTCTCTTCCACCAATAAAACCTGGGCGCCACCAGATAACTGAAAAATTGTTGAGTGTAGCGGAAAACAGTAATCAATCAATCAATATAAATTGAAATTAGAATGTCTTTAATTATAATACGTAATGATATTAGTTAATTTCTAACTTACTTAATGATACCAGAAATTTAATTATTCAATACATACCAATAAATGAATGTTTTGTTATACCAATAAGAAGACAATATCCCTATTTCAATGAGAAAGCAATAATTCAATTTACTACTTTCATATCTCTGTTGTTGAATTGTAAAGTACATGTATGTGCAAGCAGGGAATGCATGCGAATGTTAAATTCAGTTGAAAATATTTTGAACCAAACGTTCGTATAGTTGTCGATAGATAAGCTCAATTTCTATTTCTAAAATGTTCCATGAATAGCAATATAACTTTATTTACTTCAGCTTAGCGCTCAGGACCTTTGCTTTATTAAATTCGGGTTCTTGAACGTGCAATGCCTGCTATGACATGGGACCTCCGCTTTTAAGTTACAGCCGAAAGACCCTCTAAATGCCAAACATTTGGCGAAGATGAAACCATTTTTAGGTTTGAGTGGGCTCGAATTCACCACCTCTCGATTACAACTACATGGGCTACCATGTCTGGTAAACTAGAGGCCCATAGGCCTTATCGGTCACCTGAGTACTAAGTATCACTACTCCCACAGGCCTTATCGGTCACCTGAGTACTAGTGAAAAAGTATCACTACTCCCAAGGGCTATGAAATCATGAAAAAAATTTCCTGTTCTGGATATCTAAGCTAAATTCTAATATTCACCAACAGTATAAACAAGATGTGTTCTTAAAACTTCACTGCCCTCAAAAGTCCATACACTGATGAAAGGCTTTAAATAATAGGTGCATTCACATTAAAACATCAAAAGATTGACTAATTTGGAACCATCCTAGAGTCATCACCCTGGGTTGTGAAATTCACCATTTTTTGTATATCCTTTCCTGCTATTCCTAAGTATGCATTTAGATTTTATACAGTATCAGCAAACTTGTACATGAATATCATATCTAAGTTTGGCCCCACCCTGGGGTCAGAATCCCTACCCCGGGGATCATAAAATTTACAATTTTGGTTGAGGCCTTCCTGATCTACATCACTATGCATTTAGTTTTTCTTACACGTGTGCAGTTCTTTAGAAGAAGAGTTTTGAAAATTGGTCAATTGTGGACAGTTTTTGCCCCCCCCCCCCCCCCCCTAGGAATCCTGTCATTTACAATGTTCCAAAGATGCTTCGTTCCAAATTTGAAATGAATTGGAATTATAGTTATCAAGACGTTAAAAATTTCAAATGTTCACACATTTAATAACTGACTATTTTGACCCCAACCTAATTACCAAAACCCCTACCCCTGGGATCATCAAATTCACAATTTTGGTAAAGGATTACCTGCTCTTTCTAGATATCTATTTAATTTCAATTTAATATCAATATCACTAAAGAAGATGTTATTTAAGTGTTTTACACATACACACTATATACATGTACAGTAAGTTTGGCTCTGCCCTGGAGATCATGAAATTTACAATTTTGGTAGAGGATTTCCGGCTCTACATCACTATGCATTTAGGTTTTCTTACACGTGTGCGGTTCTTGAGAAGATTTTTGAAAAATGGTAAATTTTGGACAGTTTTTTCCCCGCCCCTATTACCCCAGGAATCCTGAAATTTAAAAGTTATGTCCCAGCCTTTTTTTTTTTTTTAAAAAAGATGCTGCATACCAAATTTAAAAAGAATTGGAATGGTAGTTATCAAGAAGAAGTAAATCACACAACTTTTCCCAAATCAATAACATCAAAACCTGTGACTTTTCAACACTTTACACGACCATTCCTCACAATAAATTAAAGACTAGACTTTTTGACATCATAAGCAGTTGCTTCTTCAACAAAAATGGAAAACGCAAATATTCATATCTAGTGATCAGTCATCCACAAAAATTACTTTGTTAAACAACACTCTGATTCCACGCACAAGTACTCTGAAGTCGAAATAAAAAATATGCTAGAGTTCCTCATTGACAATATCTTCGTGGTCTTTGGTGATCAGGTCTTGCAACAATCTGTTGGAATTCCCATGGGCAAGAATTGTGCTCCTTTGTTAGCTGACCTGTTTTTATATTCATATGAAGCAGAATTTATTAAAAAAAACTTCTCCGTGAGAAGAAAAAATCTCTTGCTGTGGCCTTTCAATAAAATATCTAAGTATGAAGCAGGAGTGGACGACTCCGTGGTGTCCTTTATTTCGAGCTCACAGGGATACATCAAATCGACATATGAATGAAAGCTTTCATTATTAATAGACAAAACGTCATCAATATATCTAAAAGTCGAATTGAAGGCCAGGGCGAGAGATTTTTTCTTCTCACGTAGAAGTTTTTGAATAAATTTTGCTTCATATGAATATAAAAACAGGTCAGCTAACAAAGGAGCACAATTCGTGCCCATGGGAATTCCAACAGACTGTTGGAAGACCTGATCACCAAAGACCACGAAGATATTGTCAATGAGGAACTCTAGTATATTTTTTATTTCAACTTCAGAGTTCTTGTGCGTGGAATCAGAGTGGTGTTTAACAAAGTATGTTTTTGAATGACTGATCACTAGATATGAATATTTCCGTTTTTGTTGAAGAAGCAACTGTCTATGATGTCAAAAAGTCTAGTCTTTAATTCATTGTGAGGAATGGTCGTGTATAGTGTTGAAAAGTCAAAGGTTTTAATGTTATTGATTTGGGAAAAATTCTGCGATTTCAAGTTTACTAAAAGTTCTTTAGAATTTCTTAAAATCCACATTTGATTAACACCACTTCTGGCATATGTAGTCGTACAGTAAGTTTGAAGTTTCTCCTTCACAGCTGTTAACATTTTCGTGAGGAGCAAAGATAGAGGCTTGGTAGAGCACTTACTGGATCCAGCAATTTATCTTTGTTTGTAAGGGTTTTTATGTAGTTTAGGAATCCAGTATAGGTACGGTAACTCATATTCATTCGACCCATTGACTGGAATATTAAATGTGTCTAAAACTGAAGCATGGTTTTGAAGAATTTCATCTTTTGAAAGGGCAATTGGAGTATAAGTATGATTACCAAAAGTGGAATTAATGCCAAGTTCGTTTAAAATACAGTTGTAATAATGAGCCTTACAAACAAAGACAATGTTGTTACTAGCTTTTTTAGCTGGAACCAAAACATATTCCTCATGTAATCTATCTAATTCTTTTATCACTTCTGGTTTACTAAACACAGAAGGATAGATGGTACGTACTTTTGTTTTCGTGTGTCTAATGCGGGATTTTAATATCCCTCTTATGCTTTTAACCCATTCTGACAATGTATCAAGTTCTTCTTTTACATATTTAGCCCATCGTCTGGCATAATCTTCGACAGAACTCATAATAGTGATGAAGTTCTGTCGCCAATTAAAAGACCGAGGTTCTCTCTATTTAGGACCTTTAAGAATAAGTGATTTGAGGTCCTCATTTTCAACTATATCAACATCACCAGTAATGACATGTCAAGCTGGACTATAGATGAAAGAAGATGAAGAACAAGAACATGTTGGTGGATTACGTATAAGATGGTCTATATCTAAGCACTGCAAAGTTTGTTTATAATTAAAAAGTTTGGATGCAATAGTAGAAGTATAGCTGTAGGAAATACAGGGTGTAGACTTGAACTTGAAATAAGTTGGAATACACGACTGAACCCTTTATGAAGAAGAATGTTGCTGATGTTGACGGCATCTATTCCTTTGTTATGATGAAATATGTTTTTCTCTATCTACCTAACTATCATTGAGGTTTCTATCACCTCACAGACGTGAGAAATGAATCTTTAAAGAGGTGGAGAAAGTGAGTTTGTCCTCGACTCGAGCTATTTGACCTTTGTTTCTTTGAAGACTATGCGACCTAGCAAAATAAAATTAAGCTTAATGAATTCAGCGTTTCAGAATCTATCAGATAAAATCCACAATTCGAAGAAATCGTGTGTCTAGAAAAAGAAAATGAGAAAAAACATTCTTCTCGAAAGCACAGATTCGCCATTTTGACGGCTGCCATCTTGGCTTCGTCTCCGAGTCGAGGGATGTTTTCGAGGAGGTCCGTGCTCTCTCGTTATATACCGGCGCTCTCGCCAGTTCGCTTCACTGGTAATCCAGCAATACTTTGAAGATTGTAAGAAGATTAAGAGATGTCTTATTCACTGCTACAGCGGATATTAGAGCGCACCATGCCGGGGGTGAGGACCGCTATGCCCCCCCCCTCCCCCGTCACCAACCACAATGTTGTGCAGGAGGAAGCCCGGGAAGATTGGGATGCGGAACTCGAGATGGTCCAGCGGCCCCCGGGCGCATTGTATTCCGGGAGGATGGGGATTGGGAGTGACACTTCTTTTACGAAGGGGTGCCGGATACCCCCAAGCAACCATTAAAGAAGAGGCGAAGGCGGCGACGCAATAACAAGGCCGACATGTAGTAAGGGAGTAAGAAATCCCCATTCAGTGTGGGGGCTTTAATAGTTCCCCGGCCCTTCTTATGAAAAGATGTCTATCACAATGCTTGAGAAACAAAAACTAACACCAGATGCACTTTTATTTCTTATTAAGAAACTTATGATCGATAAAGTTACACCGTTTTGATAGTTAATTACTCCCCGTGTTCTTCATAATCCCCCGTCATGTACTGTAGTCTTTCGGATGCGAGACTAATCTCACATATTTTCCAACAACGTAGAGGATGAACGAAATACATCATGTTACGCCTCGTTCTCCGGTGTTTCATTTGAATCAATCCTCTTAACGTCTATTGATCTCGGGTCATGATCAGGTACTGGTATTCACTCTGCAGGATTTTAACGATATCCGCCGGTCCTGCATTGTCTAAGATAAAAGTCCATGTTCTACTTTTAGGAGTTTCTCTCCCTCCTTTAACTCTACTACGCAGTATTAAGTCTTCCCCGGAAGACATGTGTCGCCTTCTAGTTCATTCTATATGTAATATATCACGTATAATGTTGAAAAAGTAAATTATTGAAATGGTTTTTGTCACTAAACAGGAAGTTGATAAGCGACAGATTCGAAAATGTCTTACACAATACAGTTGGCCACAGTGATGCTCTGTGCCAAATATCAGGGAGTTGCCCCATGTGGTTCTTGAGAAAACTGTGACAGAAATTATTTTGCTGTGAAAATTCTAAGTCCCGGTAAACAGGAAGTTGATAAGCGACAGATTCGAAAATGTCTTACACAATACAGTTGGCCACAGTGATGCTCTGTGCCAAATATGAGGGAGTTGCCCCACGTGGTTCTTGAGAAAACTGTGACAGAAATTTTTTTGCTGTAAAAAATTCTAAGTCCCGGCAAACAGGAAGTTGATAAGCGACAGATTCGAAAATGTCTTACACAATACAGTTGGCCACACTGATGCTCTGTGCCAAATATCAGGGAGTTGCTCCATGTGGTTCTTGAGAAAACTGTGACAGAAATTGTTTCTGACGACGACGACGCCAGACGACGACGGATAGTGATCCCTATATGTCGCCACTGCGTAATGCAGGCGACACAATAAACTGGCACGTATTTCAGCTTTTTGCAGACTGATTTTTATTGTGGCAAACCTGTCTTATATTGGTACACACACAACCGATTTTTTTTCTTCAATTTTTTATTTTGTAAACATATGTACAATTAAACATTTGAGCAATTAAACATTTGAACAATTACATCAGTGACAAGTTAATACCATGACATTGACAAGTTTGTCCTTTATGGGTTCTAGGTTTACGAAATGTCTCTTAAAACCATTGGGCTACATAACGATCTCGTTGTAATGCCGTGTCTTTTCAGGGAAGTAACCAATCTTGAACCGTTTTTCTTACCCGATGGCGTTGATGTAGACAATACACACAATATTGTCCACAAAAATCCGTGTTCAAAGCTTGATAACAATTCGTATTATGAATCCAAGTGTCACCAAGACGTTGCATAAACGCCTTGATTTCTTGATGTGCGGGTGGTAATTTGTAAGAATCAAAATATTCTATGGTAGGACTGTTCAAATACAAGCAGACCCAATGGGCTCCGGGGCGATGATGAGGGTATGTATTGACCACGACCGCTTTTTGGTGGGGCAAGATCTCTGGTTACACATCTCTAGGATACACACCTCCAAACGCAGGGCCTAAATCTCGAGATAAGACGTCTCTCAATTGATACGTATCCATCTTCAGTAATCGATGCCGACTTCTCGTTGTTTGTTGATTTCTAGCAAATTGTCAAAGACGGCATACACCACGCAGTTTAAGGTCGTCGTTATGTTGGCGGCAAATTGCACTTCTACTCTCAGGTTCCCCGCCTGTATGAGATGAAATTTATCCGTCTGAGCTTCTTGATCTTTGGTGAAATCCATACACCATAGGGTGTAACCGTTTTTATACTCTTCCAGAGTAATGTCGGGAGCCCAATCTTGCCCTAATTTTCCCAATCCTTTGTATAGACTTAAATACGATCTCAGATACTGATCCTCCGTGAAATTAGGTTCCAGGGGATTAGTTTCCATCATGTCTTCATTGATACTGACTTCTAATTTTTTGACTTTCTGATTTTGGAAATGAAACGGATTTTTAGCATTATCTCCGTTAAAGGCAGCGTTTTCCACAAACCCTAAGAGGATGAGTTTGGACATCTGGCCTTGGAATAGGCGATCGGTGATTTTGGATTGGGTCCCGGTGGGAATCGTGAACGTTTTCACTTCCACTCTTCTCAATGGATATTTAGCTGTTTGAGTACTCAGTTGTTGATTGATCAGATTGATGATCGTTAGAGTCGGTTTGACTTTTCTCACCCACAAGATAATACTTTGAATGACTACTTTCCCACTACTACCTACATCGGTCATCATGTAGAATTGAGGTCTTGCACGATTGAATCGGAGACGTACGTCTACTCTGTTTGGGAGACATTTCTCTTGCTGAAAAAAACCCCAGATGTAAACGATCCATCAAGACAATTAATTTTGTGGTGACGTTTTCTCAACCCCACATTCTTAGAATCCTCGGGATATATTTTATTATCAACTACGGCGAATTCCTTTGGAGGTTGAACCAGACCAGAATACTCTAGATCTTCCATTTGACCTGCGGTATCTTTTTCTCACAAGGTACAGGCCCTCATCTGAGTTTTCAGAGTTTTGGGGGCATAAAACAGTAATTTCTCCAAGTAGGCTTTGTACGGATAAGTATCCGTCACTGGAGTAATGACTTTGCCATTGAGACTCACATCGATTTCACTGAATAAGGAATGTAAGATGTTATTGACCGGGGTGGAAGTAGAATTGGCTCCCGTGAGAGCCGTTCCGTCTGCTTTGGTAAATTTACATATCATCTGGAGATACGATGGAGATAAATCTAGATATCCATCTCCTTGGCCTTTGATTTCAAATTCAATGGGAACCGGATCCGAATTTAACGTACTGGAAATCGGATGATATACCATCCATTTGGAGTCTTCTAAAGTGACGTTTGTCAAGGGGGACTTTAAACAGTTCCAAACTGTATATGCCACACGCTCAGGATTCTTTGCATCATTTTTTAACGATGTGTTACTGATCGTTGTTGGGAATCAAATGGGTTCTCTCCTCCCTCACATCTCCTTTTTATAGGTTCAGTCGAAAATGTCGATTGATTGATTGAATATTGTTTAACGTCCCTCTCGAGAATATTTCACCGATATGGAAACGTTACCACTGCCGGTGAAGGGCTGCGAAATTTTGGCCTATGCTCGGCGCTTATGGCTTTTGAGCAGGGAGGGATCTTTATCGTGCCACAACTGCTGTGACACGGGACCTCGGTTTTTGCGGCCTCATCCGAAAGACCGCCCCATTCAGTCGTCTCTTACGACAAGGAAGGGGTACTGAGGACCTATTCTAATCCGGATCCCCACGGGATCCAGTGGGCTATGAAAAAGAACCTAATGTGTCACCTGTTGCCAAAACATTTAAAGGGAAAGGAAACGAGAATAATTGTTTATATCATGTGATTCTTTGGTCACGTGATTCAAAGCGTTGACAGAGGTATAAGTGAAGCTTACGTAACGCGCCCTCTGGTGAGAGAATGGGGGTACTGAGGACCTATTCTAACCCGGATCCTCAAGAGACTCCACTTTTCTGACAAATAATTATTTAGTGAATAAATAGAGTCCCTCCCTAGTGTCTAAATATCAATCAATCGTAAGATTTTTATCAATTGTTACATACATAATTCCTACTCAAATTGTTAATAATATATTTTTCAATATATTAACCTCGCCTGGGCCCATTTGAAGTTAGAACCCCCCCCCCCCCCTTAACAATTTCTCTGTGAATGGCACGGGTCCTCGAAGATGACCTCAAAAACGGATGTCCCGTGTCACAGTAGGTGTGTCACTGCTCAATGGCCGTAAGCGCCGAGTAAAGGTCTAAAGAAGCTTAATCTAAGTACTTCGTTACTAGCTTGAAAATACGGATGTATATTTAATTGCTGTTATAAAATTTAGAAATTCATTTCAAAATTAAGGATCATCTCCCTCATGCATAGCTCTTATCCTTGGACGAATTTGGCTCCACTTTTTTTGGCACGCTGTTTTTGGCTATATTTAGCTCTAAAACTTCATAGTTATTTCGGATTTCAAATATTTCGGTTGAGCATCACTGAAGAGACATTATTTGTCGAAATGCGCATCTGGTGCATCAAAATTGGTACCGTATAAGTTTTACATTATGACCCCTGGGTCGAGGCCTCTGCTGGTGGACTGTTAGTCCCCGAGGGTCTCTACAGCCCAGTAGCTAAGTACTTCGTTACTAGCTTGAAAATACGGATGTATATTTAATTGCTGTTATAAAATTTAGAAATTCATTTCAAAATTAAGGATTATCTCCCTCATGCATAGCTCTTATTCTTGGACGAATTTGGCTCCACTTTTTGACACGCTGTTTTTGGCTATATTTAGCTCTAAAACTTCATAGTTATTTCGGATTTCAAACATTTCGGTTGAGCATCACTGAAGAGACATTATTTGTCGAAATGCGCATCTGGTGCATCAAAATTGGTACCGTATAAGTTTTACATCTTCACCGGTCTTGGTGACATCTCCATATGAGTGAAAAATGGGTCAAAGACTCAATTGGCCGGGTTGCAATATTTAGAGTAAATAATTTGGGTAGGGATTTATTTGGTGGTAGTTATCTGGAGGACTGTTATGATTTGTTATGACCTTAGTGTTGAAGGAGGCAGAATTGTAAAGTAAACAAATTATCAAAACGAGTTTTGACGAGTGGAAAAAATGTTAGTTCCGTATCGGTAACGTGAGCGGACACGATTGTTTCCGGATACAGGTACGGATTTTTCTATTGTAAAAATGCCGATATATATATATATATATATATAAAACACATCACATATTGCCGCAGGGCTTTTATTGATTAATAAAAAAAAAACATGATACAGTGCTCCAAGTCGCATCTGCTATCAGGTCGCAAAATAGCGACCTAAAAATATTTCTGGTCGCCATTTTCAAATTTCTAGTCGCCATGTTCAAAATTTCTAAGACTTACAAGGTTTTTTTCTAAAAATATGAATATCTTGCAAGTAAAAAATCAACACCATGTAAACATTTTGTTTGTTTATATTTTGAAACTGAATAGAAATGTACTGTGAAACATGCTGGATGCTAACAAGTCAAGTATTTACTGTGGCAAAAGTTGTATTGCATTGGTCCATCCTCTATATTTTACAGTGCGCTTCTGGAGAAGAAACCCAGCGTTCTACACAAGGATTTGCTTTAAAGTTATCAATAAGTGGGCCTTCACTGCTTATCATGTCATGCGAATAAGAGCTCCTAGTTTTGTTGGATCTTTTGCTGAACAATTAGTACCAGCATCAATAAGAACACTACATCCCGAGTTTGATTGTCTTTGAAAATTAACAGCAACAGTTGCCCCGCTCGACTTACTGCTAATAATGCAGTCACAGACAACGACATGTCTCTTACTGTTACCGTGAATAGTCACATTTCCACGTTTGAAAGATGTACACTCGGTCGTGGCGAAATAGGACAATGGATGTCTAGAAATTGTGGACGTTGCTGGCTTATTGGCCTCACAAATTCTGCAAAACATTTTGCCATCACGAAAATTTCCTCCGCCATTTCAGGACTGGGGTTCTTCCTTTACTTTTGCATTTCTCTTTAGACATTGCTACGCCATCTTTTGATGCAGAACTTTCCCCGTGTGATTCTTGAATTTCTTTATTACATGTACAAGGCTGAGGCTTCTGTTTTTTACTATTGATAAATCCAAAGTGCTCTAAACCTTGTTTTCCCGCCATCTTGATTGTTTTGACCGAGACTAAAAATATTTATTCAGACTTCCGATCCCGATTCTAAAATTTTACTGGTTGCCCAAATTTTCTTCCCTCGCGAAAATGCGACTTAATTATAATCTCTAGTCACAAAATTGATTTTCTGGTCGCAAATGCGACCGTTTTACTCGCAACTTGGAGCACTGCTGATATATGTAATATTAAGTAATAATAACTAAAATCAACAATAACTTCAGGTGCTTGAATTGTATATGATTATATGATAAAGAAACAGTATTTCTCTATTTATATTGCAAATTTACAACTCATGCCCAGAAAATTTGACATTCATATATAATTGAATTTTTCCTCAGAGGTAGTGCAATTAAATTTAACCACAAAAGATAATCTCACTTACCTTTTTCAAGTTGAACTCTATTTTTAGTAACAACTTTTTGCTGTAGCGCGCATATTCGACAAAGGTCAGACTTAAAAAAACCTAGTGCATAACTTCAATATATATACTTACTTTCTGCAAAGTTTCAAGGTTGTACATAAAAAACTGTAGGAGGAGTTGATTTCACAAAATTTCCCCAACCGCCCGCCCGCACTTCACCATACTATAGACCGGATTTGCACTTTGTGCAACCCGGCCAAAAATCTTCGAGAGAGAGAGACGTTAAACGAGATACAATCAATCATTATCAATCAATGGACATTGAATCAATTGTATGAGGACCCTACAGGAGCGAATTCATAGAATACAGTGACATTCACATTGTGAGTAGGTCTAAGAATAGTTCGACTTGTTTTTAGCTATATTCCAACATTATCATGTACGTGTGCATATTTTTTTTTAATTATGCTTAATTTATGTAATGCCTTTACTGAAATATTATATCGTTGGATTAAAACTTACAACTTCGTGTTAGGTGTACCAGTAGGAAAACATTAGAAGCCAGTTTGCAGAGGAACTACTCAACTTGTGAATTTCCTTTAATTAAAACGTATTTCAATTAGGAAAAGTGCAGTTCTAGTTTACTTTAGTTTAAATAATACAATAAAGTAGGCCTACCGTGAATATCGAGGCCTCCATTCTCAACTCCTCCTGAAATCCCCATGAATTAAAGTCACTGATTCCTGATGGATCTAAATAATTTTCTATGAGACAGGGTCGAGTGACAAAGGAGGTGGATCCCCTCCAGTCTATATTCAGTGAGTTTTCAGCATGCAGTTTCTTCTCCGTTTGCTTTCGAGCATTAAGTCTTCCTGTACATCTCTTTCACATTCTCAACTGTCCCCCTTTTTTTTTTCCTTTTCGAGTTAACGGACTCGGTTGACTTAACCGTTGATTAGTATGCCCTAGGGCTAAACTCACTTTGAGCAACATAACTGTGACCAGTGGTTAGTTACTTAGTGGATAGTAAATTTAACCAAGGTTTTGAGCAACCCAGTCCTGATCCCCTGTCAAACGTCTTCTCTAAGGAACGCAGATTTGTTCGAAATGCAACGACCAAACAAACTCAGAAATCCCCGCCTCATGGCACGGCTCTGACTGACAATGATCTGCGTTGCTCATTTCGATAGTCAGTTTTTAGCTAGGAGTTCGCTTTCTGACATAACCGATACTTTCCACAAGAACACCAAATGCTCCTTAGATCCAGTGTATGTAAATTTACAGCATTTTACAGGAACAGTAATGCCTTTGAAATAATCAGATCCCTTATTTAACTCTCTTGGTGAATGATCATTTACATTGCTGGGGGTACAGAAACCACTGTGGATGTAGTGATATTTGATCTGTTTACCGGGATTAACAGTAGCATTGGCTGACGGGTATTCCCACCTTTCTTTGTCCCCCCTGAAAAACCTTCTTTGTTAAACTACATTGGACCTTGTTTTATAGCGAAACAAGAAAATCTGAGTGAAAGGTGAAGATAACGAACAGTGATCAATCTCATAAACCCTATAAGCAATACAAAATAGAGAGTTGGGCAAACACAGGTCCCTGGACACACCAAAGGTGGGATCAGGTGCCTAGGCGAGTAAGCATCCCCTGTCGACCGTCGATTCGCAAATTGTGTGGTCGTGTAGCGGTCACCTAGACAAGTGCTGATCACGCTCGCCGTTGCTTAACTTGTGTGATCAAGAGAGATACTCTACCACATCACTAGAAAAGTTAGCTCTCTAGCGAGGCAGTATAAGTTCCCTCTTATACTGTCCGCTAAACTCCCCTCCCACCCTCTCGAGAGAAGCTTCATCTCCACGCTTAGCGTGAGTCCTCTCTGAGTGTTTGGCACCTGCTCAGTAACGGCATCCGCCGTTCCCGACGACAACCACCGTCGTCCCCGGAGGAATCCGTACCCAGAGCTCCGAAGAGACTCTATCTGAAGCAGACCTCCTGCCAAACACCACTCACTACACTACCACCAATTTGTAACGTGTAGCGGTCACCCAGCCAAGTGCTGATCACGCTCGCCGTTGCTTAATTAACTTGCATGATCAAGAGACACACTCTACCACATCACTAGAAAAGCTAGCTCTCTAGCGAGGCAGTACAAGTCTCCCTTATAGTGTCCACTACAGTCGTAATAACGATCTACTTTGCTAATACAACCTATCATTGAGTCAAATGCTGTCAGACTTCTTCCATAGCGATTCGTTCTTGCCACACTGGTTTTGACTACGGATAACTCCTTCTATAGTGTACCTGATCAGGATATAGGGCTCACGGCGGATGTGACCGGTCCGCAGGGGATATTTACTCCTCCTAGGCACCTGATCCCACATTTTGCATGTGCAGGGATCTGCGTTTGCCCACCTCTCTATTCTGTATTGCTTATAGGAGTTATGAGATCGATCACTGTTCGTTATCTTTACCTTTCATTACTACAACGCGATCGTCACTACTTTTAAAACGTCAACAAAAATCGTCTGCATAAAATTAATACGCCTAACAAATCATGGAGGGTGCAAATGGCACCAGAGCTAGATATAAACGTGTGGAAAGATCTACTTTCATGGAGGTTGATGAAAATTCCAATACTCTACGAAATACAATAGGTTATTTGAACATTTTACGCAAGTATTTTAAAACTGAAAAGGGAGTCAAGAGAAATTTATACACCTCCCCACCCACCATTGAGCTGAACCCTCTGTTGGCAAACTTTATTGTGAGCGTTGGAACCAAATCAGGTGAATACTATGAGATTAATTACAAGCTCAAGACAAAACAAACAGATTTAAAAGCACTGGGACGTAGGAAAAAACTTTGAAGGTCCGACTTCTTAACACCTGACATAAATGAAGATACGTTGTAGTTTAACAACACATTGTATTTTGGCATGCGAAGGGGATGGGGGTGGAACATCATAAAATGAAATAGGGTGACGTTGTTTTGAAAAATAAGATGTGGGACTATTTAGCGTTTAATGAGAAGGCCACCAAGACTACAACGGGTGTTGAGCCGGGCGTGCTCTCCTTGCATGTATGCAACCTCTGATCCTGAAAAATGTTCGGTGTCAACCTACATTTTGTACAAAGCTAACCGCCCAGATGGATACTCCAAGCATGAAGACCCCTTCTACTCTTTCGTTGTAACTAACGGGAAACGCCCGAGGATGCAGGACAGATGATATTATCTCCAAGAGAAATCTAAATTCCCCATTCATATTATAGCGAGATTCCACTCTTTTCAGCCGCGGTGGGGGAGAGGTTAGAGCGTTTGACCCGCATGCGGAAGGCCGGGGTTCGAATCCCGGCCGCGACAGTCCTAAGTCGTTAAAACAGGTAGTGACAGTTCCATCGCCAAACGCTCGGCATCAGGTGTGAATGTCACGGGTCCTCGGAGATGACCTTAAAAACGGATGCCCTGTGTCACAGTAAGTGTGGCACGCTAAAGAACCCTCACTGCTCAATGGCCGTAAGCGCTGAGCATAGGCCTAAATATGAAGCCCTCACCGGTCTTGGTGTCGTCTCCATATGAGTGAAAAATTCTCGAGCGAGACGTTAAGCAAGATACAATCAATCAGCCGTAGATAGCCTCTATTTCATCAAATTACATACTGGCTGATTAAAGTGCAAGTAAAGATTAGTACATGTATGAAAACGAACATTTAATGAATTTTCTACCATTGTGTTAAATAATGCGAACACGCTTTTTTAAACGGGAGTTAAAATTTTAACATATCAACTGATTGCGATAGTATTGAAGCATGTTGAATTTCATGCACCAACTGTACTAATAAAGTATCTATAGTATTTATTACTGTGTATCTACATAAAACATGGGTCCCGCGGACTTAACTGCTCTGCCTGTAATGTCGGTCTCTAAGCTTCGGGTAGATCTTGTTGTATATCATATACCTAGTAGTGTATCAGCCCTGATACACCTATCTTGGCTAGGGTGAGACAGCTGCAAGTAGGTAGGGCTGTCTCGCCCTAAGGGCCGAGATATCTCTGTCTCGGCCCGTTGTCAAGGGGCTGTCTCGCCCTCAAATTTCAAATGGCTATTTCTTCTTTAATCTTTTGAAATCTAACATAACTACATGAAAAAATGATGTTAGACACAATTTTTTAAAAATATAATACTTTCTTCCACGACAAAATTTAATTTAAGCAGAATAATTAAATAAAAACGTTTTCAAAAACAGCGCTAAATTGTAGCGAGTATCTAAGCAAAGGGGGGTAACCCAAGTAACAATTGTTTATTTAGAACAATAACACGTTTAACTTCATTTAAAAACAATCAACGTTCTAGGCGACAGAAAACAGTAGGAGGATTATGGAGGGTGATACTAAAGCATTATTAGAAATTCCCGATCCTAATGGAGATCAAAATGTTAATTTACGGTAATTTTGATGTAGAAAACTGCTTTAAAACGATTTCTGAAATCTAAAATCCCGAGGACTTGGCAATAAAACGAGAAAAGCAGAACCAATATCTTCCGACGTTTTTCAACGACTTATAGATGCTAAACAGATGGGAAACGGCAAAAAAAAAAAAACCTACCTCAGTATAAGGTAACATATTCCCTAAGCAAATAAATAGCAGCATCAGATCTGTAAACATTCCCGTTCATACGATGACGCCACGTAAACAAAGTTCTACAACTCTTACAAATTATATGAAATAATGAAAACGGGCGAGTTTGGTAAATCCGGGAAAAAAAATAAAAATAATTCATTTATTTCCAATTTTAGTATTCATTAGCAGGCCCCTAGGAGCTGCTTAATAGTATATACATGTACATGAACAGCACATCGATAGATATGACGAGTTTCTCAGGCAAGCAGTTCAGTTAATTGAAACGTCCAGATTCTAGACTACATGAGGGGATGTCCAGGATTAATCATCCAATTATTGTGACCAACAGTGGAATAAAGCTACAAAACCCAGACTTTAGCATGTTTCACAATGCCAATAGTACTGGAAACATAACCATTAAAGTAAACTCACCGAAGGAATAAAATAGTCAAATATCGTTGTATAGTATACCATGTATTTATGTTAGGGTCAATACACCCCCCCCCCCCCCCCCCCAATTTAAAAAAAAAATGTTTATCAACTTGTTGTGTTTTAGGTATATGATATAAACAATATCACACTCAAATGTTGATCTCGGACCTGGGATTGCCCCTCGAGTGATCTCGGGGCCAATCCCAGGTCCGAGATCAACATTAGAGTGTGATATTCTATATATGTCTGGCATGTACCATAACCACGGGAAATCTCGTGTTGCCGGATGTTGATCCTCTGCAATCCGGGAATAAACAAGTCAAGCAAGAATATATATGGTTTAGGGGTAGGGATCTCGACTGTTTTCAAGATATTGACCAATAATAAATTTAGGGGTGTGGGGATGACCCCAGGGGCACCTGTCCAACCAACCACTTAATGCATCTGGACATGAGCAGAAAGAAAGTATGAAGCCTTAGTGAGGGTATCTATGCAATTTTCATTTCATTGGTTTTGGGGTGAACACCCCCCTCCCCCCCCCCATCATTGGTTTTGGGGTGAACACCCCCCCCCCCCCCAATCATCTTTCCTAGGGACCAAACCCACATATCATTTACTTTAAGAATTGTTTGTGATTACTATATACTCAGTTTATCAGCAAGATGCCCAACAGTAGAGAAGATTTTTGAAGAATCACTATATGACCAATTAAGCCTTGCCCTAGCACCAGAACCCCTGACCCCAGGATCATGAAATTTACAATTTTGGTAGAGCCCCCACCCCCCTGTCCACCATTACTATATACTCGGTCCATCTAGCAAAAATAGAGAAGAAGATTTTTGAAGAAAGTTTAGCCTTAAATTTGTGTTATGTAAACAAAGACTCGAGTCATGGCCGCGTCTAACATTGCTCCTTTGCGAAACAATTGGCATTTAGAAGGGTCTTTCAGATATGACCTTAAAAATGGAGGTCTCAAAAGGCGTTGGCACGTTAAAGAACCTTCACTACTGTGGCCTTGAACGCTATGCAAAGATATGAAGTGGTATTTCACCCACAATAGATGACGTCTCGGTATGAACTCGTAGAAAATTCTCAAAGGGACGTAAAACGGACAAACAAACGCAGCGTTGTGGATAACCAATCACCAATGCGAGTAATATTTGATATAGGCGATTACACCTAGCGATCGAATTGTTTCCCGTAACATTTTCATTTTGATGTACTTTGAAAGTCCTTCAATAAAACGTTATACTAATCATGATTATTAATGTCATGTGCAAAACAGACGCCACATGTAAGAATAGTTTACATCAAGCATATATGTGACCAAATCAATGGATGATTAGTTGGTGGCCATGGCTGTCGAACACCTCCAGCGGAATGCTTTGTCACTGGTGTATTTTGCACGACAGTAAAGTTAAATCAAATTTTATAACGGGGTGTATGGCATGCAAGTTAAGCGTTGTGGTGAAGCACGAATAACGGAAAGGACATTTAAAATCAAAGTCTATAGAAGAGAAAGTCTGTTGAAAATTGCGACACAGCAAAAATATTGATGATCTGGTAAATCTACTGCTAATTTTGTGAACATACTGATAAACATCTAAATAATCGGGACTTTAACCATGTAAAACTTTGAATACAAGACTGATAGTTCAAAATAGTCCAAAAATCTTTCTAGCAACTAGCTTTTGAAGTTTGCATAATTCAATTTGTAAAGACCAGCCTCGTTTTTATGATCGGGGAGCATATTGTTTTTGTCCTGTCTGTAATTCTGTCTGAAACTCTAACCTTGCTAATAACTTTGAAAAATAAGTGTTAGAGACTTGATATTTCACATGAGTATTGCTTGTGACAAGACCTTTCCGTGGGTACCAACATTTTTTACCCTTGACCTTGGGGTTTGACCCTCTTTTAAAAACTTTAACTTTGCCAATAACTTTTGAACAGCAAGTGCTAGAGCTTTGATAGTTCACATGAGTACTCCTTGTGACAAGACCTTTCCGTGGGTACTAATATTTTTGACCCAGTGACCTTCACCTTGGAGATCGACCTACCTTTTAAAAACTAACTTTCCTAATAACTTTTGAACAGTGAGTTGTAGAGCTTTCATAGTTCACATGAGTATTCCTTGTGAACCGCCGCGGTGGCTGAGAGGTAAGAGCGTTCGCCCCGCATGCGGAAGGCCGAGGTCCGAATCCCGGCCTCGACAGACCTAAGTCGTTAAAATAGGTAATGACCTTAAAAATGGATGACCCGTGGCACTCTAAAGAACCCTCACTGCTTAATGGCCATGGGCGCTGAGCATAGGCCTAAATTTGAAGCCCTTCACCGGCCTTGATGACGTCTCAATATGAGTGAAAAATCGAGCGAGACGTTAAGTAAGATACAATCAAAGTATTCCTTGTGACAAGACCTTTCCGTAGGTACATGTACCAACATTTTTAACCCATCACCTTGGAGTTTGACCTACCTTTTAAAACCTTTAACCTTGCTAATAATTTTTGATCAGTTGACCTTGGAGTTTGACCTTCTTTTAAGAATTTGACATTGGACTAACTTGTAAATATTAAGAACTTTCATATTGCACATGAGCATTTCCTGTGACAAGATCTCTCTACTGGTACCAAGGTATTTGAACTTGTGACCTTGGCCATTATCGGGGGCATTTGTGTTCCATTGGTTGATTATTGTTTAACGTCCCTCTCAAGAATATTTCCCTCATATGGAGATGTCACCACTGCCGGTGAAGGGCTGCAAAATTTAGGCCTATGGTCGGCGCTTATGGTCATTGAGCAGGGAGGGACAGCTAAAACCGAGGTCCCGTGTCACAGCAGGTGTGGCACGATAAAGATCCCTCCCTGCTCAATGACCATTAGCGCCGAGCATTTGGAGACGTCACCACGGCCGGTGAAGGGCTGAATTTTCAGCCCATCACCGGCCGTGTTGACGTCTCCAAATGTGTGAAATATTCTCAAGAGGGACGTAAAACAATACTCAATCAATCATCTTATGATAATAATATGCTAAGATACTCACATTGCTTACAAATGCAACGTATGCGTTCATGAAGAATTACACATACATGTATTATAACAATTTGTAATGATATCAAAGGAATTTAAAAATCGCATTAGAAATATAAATATTTATCTGGCGGTCTGGAAGTGTCTCATTTGATGACATTTGTTGAGTAATGGTAATAATGTTGGTTCCCATATGAGCACGTGTTCCACTTTGGGTTGAATTTAAACGATCCCTCGATTTCCACAGAGCCTGAATTAATGAATGATTACCAAACATCAAACAAATAGGCTACGGGAAGTAAGCCTACGTTGGGAGAGATGCAGTCGTTGATGCGAGCCAAATGTGCAGTGTTCACGTCTTTGGTATTGATTTTTACAAGCAAAAAATATCATTGCAATTAAGCACGTCCCAGGACACGTGAAATAGATCATATCTTTCACACGTTTATAAAAGGTTCATCATTTTTGGCCATAGCGACAAAATATAGAGATTAGATACGCATGCTCATTGTTCTTTCACTGTTCGTTTCTACATCTCTCGTTATTCTTTTATGCATTATTCTACAGAACGTGTAAGTAGTCAGAATCTTTGCACACTTTATGATATGATTAATTGATAGATGTATATATTTGTATAACATTCAATGCTTTTAGCCAGTGAGGGTATAATTACAGGGTCTTATTGACCAATCAGATTACGAGATTGTTTGGCATATTATTTCGGATTTCAAACATTTCGGTTGAGCATTACTGAAGAGACATTATTTGTCAAAATGCGCATCTGGTGCATCAAAATTGGTACCGTATAAGTTTTACATTATGACCCCTGGGTCGAGGCCTCTGCTGGTGGACTGTTAGTCCTCGAGGGTCTCTACAGCCCAGTAGCTAAGCACTTCGTTACTAGCTTGAAAATACGGATGTATATTTAATTGCTGTTATAAAATTTAGAAATTCATTTCAAAATTAAGGATTATCTCTCTCATGCATAGCTCTTATCCTTGGACGAATTTGGCTCCACTTTTTGGCACGCTGTTTTTGGCTATATTTAGCTCTTAAACTTAATAATAATAATAATTTATTAGCTCTTAAACTTCATAGTTATTTGGGATTTCAAACATTTCGGTTGAGCATCACTGAAGAGACATTTTTTGTCGAAATGCGCATCTGGTGCATCAAAATTGGTACCGTATAAGTTTGACATTGATGACAAGAGAATTACATAAATATGTTCCCCCCACAGGAACATGGTGTTTTGTAGAGTCTTTCTGCCGCTGCTGCTTAGTAAGTAATATATACTTACCTCGGATGGTATTTATGTATAGCATTTACGTGTATGTACAACGTATAGTATTTATGTATAGCATTTACGTGTATGTACAATGTATAGTATTTATGTATAGCATTTACGTGTATGTACAATGTATAGTATTTATGTATAGCATTTACGTGTATGTACAATGTATAGTATTCATGTATAGCATTTACGTGTATGTACAATGTATAGTATTTATGTATAGCATGTACGTGTATGTACGATGTATAGTATTTATGTATAGCATTTACGTGTATGTATAGTATTTATGATGTATTATTGTCATCGTTAAGATGTTAGTTTTATTTATTGCATCTTGTTTTAACGTCTCTCGAGAATTTTTCAGTCATATGGAGACGTCACCAAGACTGGTGAAGGGCTTCAAATTTAGGCCTATGCTCGGCGCTTATATTGATATACTAGAGAGGTATAGCAAGCCAGGGTGTACACGTACTTATAAGTGTAGCATGTAATTTTCCCGGAAATATATGAATTACGTCATAAGTTTTGTGGATGACATTTCCAGAAGTTTTTGCGTGTAAAGCGTAGAGTACACGTACATAAGCTGTAGCCGATATTTGCTTATTTCATTTTTATTTTAAAAAATATTAATGGAAAGCTAAAGATAACAAACAGTCATCCATCTCATAACTCTTATATGCAATACAAAATAGAGAGTTAAGCAAACACGGACCCCTGGACATACCAGAGGTGGGATCAGGTGCCCAGGAGGAGTTAAGTATCCCCAGCTGTCGACCGGTCACACCTGTCATGAGCCCTATATCTTAATCAAGTAAACGGAGTTATTCGTAGTTAAAATCTGTGTGCCAAACAGCGGGGTAGGTCCTCGAGACGATTAGGACATGCAAGACGCTTATTAACAACGCACGACACTTCAAATCTGTGTGCCAAACAGCGGGGTAGGTCCTCGAGACGATTAGGACATGCAAGACGCTTATTAACAACGCACGACACTTCCATTCCAGAACACGCCGTGTGTATAACGAGAACACGCCGTGTGTATAACGAGAAACCTCTTGAGATTTCCATCATACAGTCTCGTTATATCAAAATGAAATAAATGCTTACAGTGTACATCTGAAATGTCTCCAACTGTAGAAGATTGATATTTATACTGGTTTTCATTTAAGATTTGTCCACTAGTAATAGATTGTCATCTTCTGAAACTGCTGATTCCGCGGGGATCCGGGTTAGAATAGGTCCTTAGTACCCCTTGCTTTTCGCAAGAGGCGATTAAATGGAGCGGTCTTTCGGATGAGACCGTAAAAACTGAGATTCCGTCTCACAGCGGTTGTGGCACGATAAAGATCCCTCCCTGCTCATAGGCCGTACGTGCCTAGCATATACCTGAATTTTGCAGCCCTTCATAGGCAATGGTGACGTCTGGATAGTAGTGAAATATTTTCGAGTGGGACGTTAACCAAGATCAATTAATCTGAAAGTGTTGCCAATGTCTTTATATCAAGAGGCACTTTGAAACGTGGAAATTGATTAGTTGACAAATATTCAAAATCATCCAATCATAAACAATTGTATATTTGAAACATTTACAAGTACATGTACACATAATAACTGCTAAACATATGTAATTTAAACATGTAATAGTAGCCTGTAATTTATACTTACAAGGACGTGTACAAGTTCGTATGTTAAACATCTCTACTGCATGAAAGGTGAAGATAACGAATTACAGTGATCAATCCCTATAAGCAATACAAAATAGATAGTTGGGCAAACACGGACCCCTGGACACGCCAGAGGTGGGATCAGGTGTCTAGGAGGAGTAATAATCCCCTGTTGACCGGTCACACCCGCCGTGAGCCCTATATCCTGATCAGGTAAACGGAGTTATCCGCAGTCAAAATCAGTGTGCCAAGAACGGCTTAACAATCGGTATGAAACACGTCAGACAGCATTTTACCCAATGATAGGTTTTATTGACGAAGTAGATCGTAATAACGACCATAGAAGTTGCGAAATGCTGACTTCAATCGAGACTGTTGAAACCCCTGTACCATAAACTTGTTTGTCAGTAGCATGAAAGGCGAAGATAACGAACAGTAATCAATCTCATAAATCCAAAACTTATCATTGTTTTTCTTCTTTTAAAAGTACACGTCCTTCCAATCTTTTTACAGCAATCAACTTTGCTGTTTGTGATGAAAATGAAATTCGGTTAGAAAAAGACTTAATGAAGAATTACAGCAAGACAACACGACCCTCTATCAACCACAGAGACAGGCTGGACATAGAGCTGACCACATCACTGGCGAAAATCATCAGTGTTGTAAGTTAGCAACATATGTAGGTATCAAAGGATTTTCTTTTTCTCGTGTCAAGTAACAAAAAACCCACTGACAAGTATAAGTATTTTCCTGGATATACTAGTATATTATAGGGTTATTGAACTTATATCGGTGAATATTGGCACGAGTTGGCTGTGAAAATGCACGAGCTTGTGAGTGCATTTTGACAGCCAACGAGTGCCAATATTCACCTATATAAGTTCAATAACCCTTTTATTATATAGCTAAAGTATTTGGTTGTTAAGTTATATCCATTTTCACTCAAACTACTCAAAAATAGACGAGAATTCATCAATATTGCCAGTGTGCAATAACAGCATGCATTTCTTAACTGTTCAATATTTAACCCGTCATTAATGCATGAAGCAAACTGATTTTGTAAATGGGGACATCATAATTTATGTAGAGTAAAACATAAATATCAAATACCGGCTCTGTCAGATTCGGAGGACCGTCGTCTGCCATTTTGGCTTGTTTACGTCGTTACGGTAACGTCAATATTGAACGCTCATACTCGGAATGTTTCGGGCGCATACAATTTACGCAATGCAAAGTTAGTGTTCAATAAATTCTCAGGATATTGAACGCTAACATTCTCTAGATTTTACGCAGATTTTATATTAGACTATTTATAAGCTATATAATAATATAGGGTTATTGAACTTATATTGGTGAATATTGGCACGAGTTGGCTGTGAAAATGCACGAGCTTGCGAGTGCATTTTGACAGCCAACGAGTGCCAATATACACCAATATAAGTTCAATAACCCTTTTATTATATAGCTAAAGTATTTAGTTGTTAAGTTATATCCCCTTTCACTCAAACTACTCCAAAATAGATGAGAATTCATCAATATTGGCAGTGTGCAATAACAGCATGCATTTCTTAACTGTTCAATATAGCCC
This sequence comes from Ostrea edulis, assembly GCF_947568905.1. Lineage (NCBI taxonomy): Eukaryota > Metazoa > Mollusca > Bivalvia > Ostreida > Ostreidae > Ostrea > Ostrea edulis. The sequence goes on along the minus strand of NC_079172.1, from coordinate 72,523,793 downwards.
GTTATTAATGCATGAAGCAAACTGATTTTGTAAATGGGAACATCATAATTTATGTACAGTAAAACATTTTGCTTACGTAAATATCAAATACCGGCTCTGTCAGATTCGGAGGACCGTCGTCTGCCATTTTGGCTTGTTTATGTCGTTACGGTAACGTCAATATTGAACGCTCATACTCGGAATGTTTCGGGCGCATACAATTTACGCAATGCAAAGTTAGCGTTCAATAAATTCTCAGGATATTGAACGCTAACATTCTCTAGATTTTACGCAGATTTCATATTAGACTATTTATTAGCTATATAATATATATATATATGTGTGTGTGTGTGAGAGAGAGAGAGATCCAAAGAGGCAGATCTTATAGCAGATACAACATAAAATAAATAAGGATTTAAAAAAGTACTTAAAATGACCAACGACACAAACAATATTGATTTGGCAAATTTTCGGGACGTCCTCTCTCTTCTTTAGGACGATAGGATATTTACATAGATATGAAAAGTAAATAAAGTATAATATAAACTAACACTTACAAAACCTGATAACAAAGAAAACGTTTACATACTGAAATTATCTAGTGTAATATAGGGCAATAGAAAAGTCTGTTCTGAACAAGTGAAGGTGAAGATAACGAATAGTGATCAATCTCAAGATTTTTACAGAAAAATTTGAATACTTTTAGGATACAACTGATCTGTATCTTGCCTGCGGATGTACAGAGTGACTACTACATGTATTGTGTTCTAAACTGAGTAGAATCTAATTTCTCGTAACAAAGCAGCGAAGGAAGGGGGGGGGGGGGGTAGTCCCAAACAAAGTGATGCACATACGAAGAACACCATTCCGGGTAGTGATGACGGGTAGGGGGGTGTTATGTCCTTCACTCCTGGTATTCATTCACTCAGCATCTGACAGGAAGTACCGATAACGAGCTGACTTGACTTTTCCCGATGTTGAGCCGTTATACCGGAAGACATGTTACCGATTCCCCGGGTGACGCTGTTGACTCTTTGTAAATCGGTAAATGTTTAAATCAGTGGTTAACCGGTTATGAACGGTTCCAGCTATGTCTTTGCAGTGTTAATTAAGTCCCTGATTTCTCTAGAAATAGGGCGGGGTCAAGTTTGTGTGTGGAATAAAACACAAAGGTTGCAACGTTGTTTAATTAAGATATAAAGCGGGATAGAAATACAGTTTTTTAGTCTACTTATGAACTAGATCGACTTGAAAAGTTAACGACTGTTACACAAATCATTAGAATTTATTCACATGAGGTAGATTACAATAAACAATAAAGCATTGAATTCATGCAGAAATTATCTAACTGTAGCAGATAAATGTTCATAACTGTCCTCAACTGTTCACCCTCTTCTGAAAATCCCCTTATCGATTGACAAAAGGCTACCACTTTGTGTCGGATATCTTGATAGGACGATACCACGACACTAGTAAGGTAGCCTACCTCTACACGCCTCGGGGGAACATGTTCACTCTCAGGAGATTGTTCTTCATCATCCTGAGCATCATTATCTATCCATTTCCATTCATCAACTGAAATAGAGTTGTTTAATACTTAAGGAAAGCCAAAACTAATACACGTATCAACACTTCGCCGCGAGTTACGTCCCTTTGCGGTGTCAGCCAAAGTCAATCGGTGAAAAACCAAGTTTTCCTTCGTTACCTTACCAAATGTAAGATGTTATTACTTTGAATTTTAGCAAATTACCAAGTTTTCATACAAGTTAATGGGTTGCCCCAATCTGGGGCATTATTGTAGTTGACTGCAAGTGATGGAAAAATAACAGATGTGAAAGCTACAGATAGGAAAATTACAAAGGCCAACGTAGGGAAATACGATTTTTATCCGAAAGATGGCGGACAAGGGACGTAACTTTCGCGAAGTCTTGATATGTGTATTACAAAATGGATACATATAAATCTATCAGTGGTGAATCTACAAAATGTTTAAAAGGAGGGGGGTGCTAACCAGGTTCGTATCTTTTCCGCTCCAAAACTTGGGGGGGGGGGGGGGGGGGGGGGATGAGGGAGGTGGGGGTGGTGAAGACCCCAAATTGGAAAAATGATTTGATGAAAAACAGGGTTACAACCACCGAGACTCTCTCTAAATCCGCCACAGTTTGCGTTATGTTATGATAGTCTGTGTGTGTGTACACTAACGTTGGGATGATCCAGATGAGTGTCAAGCCCGAGCTCCCGGCAGGATAGGGGACACCACCTTTCCAAAATTATTACGGGAGGTCATTTAGTGAAAGAAGTGCTAATTATCATATGGGAGGGGGTGTTCCCTTGCCAAACCAGATTATACAAAATAAATTGCATATCCTAGTTTTATTTGACCTATCACAAAATAAAATATAATAAGAATTAAACTATACAACAGGATATAATACATCTACGTGAAACTTATATACCTGGAAATTTGGTGATGGTTTCATACGCCGCGTCGTAATTCCACGCGGCGTAACATCGACGACCCCGTCCCTGCAGCTCAGTGCTTCTATTGTATCCCACCGGAACGCGGTCATCTTGGCGTTTTTCTGGGAAAGTACCACCCACTTCCAGTCAAACGTGACATTTGCTGGAAGTTCGATTAAAACAACCCATTCTCCTGAACTTTTGGGAATTTCATCTGTAAAGTTAAAAAATATTCAGAAATGAACTAGACGTGTTATTATCTGGAATTTGAAATGTCTTTTAGTATAAATTAGGATAGATATTTGCCTTTGTTTCACTAGAATCAACACAATTTCCGCTTTCATTTTACTATGCTTCATCAAACTTTACTATGTCAAGAAAAGTTAAACAGTATATTTGGTAAATTTGATTTCACAATCAGTAATGCATGAATATGATTAAAAGTTTTAACTTATTGTTTGCTATGAAAAATTCAAATTTACTTAAAAAAGACGTTCTGTTTTCATAAACTGATGAAACTCGGTCGGATCAGCATTCGTAATCTATAGTGTGCACCCATGATTAGTGTGTGTTACAAATCGTTAATGATATCTGATTATACTGTGTGTTACAAACTGTTAATGATATCAGTGATTAACTGTGTGTTATAAATCGTTAATGATATCTGTGATTAACTGTGTGTTACAAATCGTTAATGATATCTGTGATTAGCTGTGTGTTACAAATCGTTAATGATATCAGTGATTAGCTGTGTGTTACAAATCGTTAATGATATCAGTGATTAGCTGTGTGTTACAAATCGTTAATGATACCAGTGATTATCTGTGAGTTACAAATCGTTAATGATATCAGTGATTAGCTGTGTGTTACAAATCATTAATGATATCAGTGATTAGCAGTATGTTACAAATCGTTAATGATATCAGTGATTAGCTGTGTGTTATAAATCGTTGATGATATCAATGAGTAGTTGTGCGTTACAAATCATTAATGATATCAGTGATTAGCTGTATGTTACAAATCCTTAATGATATCAGTGAACTTGTTCCAAATAAATTTATCTGATAGATTCAAAAGTTCCGAAAATAGTAAAAAAAAAAGGCTTAAAAATACATTTAATGAAACACACCTCAGATTGTCTTTGGGGAAGAGAATAAAAAAATAATAATCATTATAAGTTGCCTTACTGGGCCCGGTTTTTCGAAATCTGGTTAACTTTAACACAGTGGTTAAGTTTAACGCAGTGTTAACTCCTAACCAAGTGATTAGCTAACACAATGGTTAAATTCTGTTTTTCGAAAGCAATTTAACACATTGATTAGTTAACACTGTGTTAACCGAGTTAACCACTTGCTAATCATTTGATTACCCATAATGCACATGTACTTCCTATGTAAACAATATAAATGCAGGAGTAAATAAAAGTCTTGTTTGTGGGAGATAGCTGATGAAATGTTCATGTATTGTTTTGTTTCAAAATACGTGACTGTGAGCCATGCACTTATACTTGTATAAATGCATTTATTAGTCTATTCAATTTGAATAATCATAGAGGTATTGGATATAATGATATATACTAGGCCTTTAGAAGCCTAGTTGGGAAAAACGGTGCTTATGTTGTAGAAAGCAGGCTCATTGCATAGTTTATCAAAGTGGGGGTTTATAGGGAGTCGAACAAGTTGACTTCACAATTGTCTGAAAATACTTGACAAGCCAAAACAAAATTATTTATAAACCCCCCCCCCCTAAAATGAGTTGTTCTGTACGAGCCGAACCTAAAATCCTAAGTTGCGTGATGGGGGAGGGGGTCGGTTTCATCCTTTATCAGTAAAATATACGGGTTCAGCTCAAGCTTACATTTCAACTACCAATCACTAGTGCTATGATATGAAAAAGCGGGGAAGGGGGGTGTCAGACTTTGCATGTAAAAATAACAGTAAACGTATGTTGTCAGAAATAAGGGGGTGGGGTGCTACATGTTTTGAAATAAGAAATAAATATAGGGTTTTCTATATTGTTTGATTCATAATTGGACAAAATTTATGGGAGGGGTTTAACGACGATGCTAGCCTGTAAAAAGTTCTAAATTTCTAAGAATATCTAACTTTCTTTTTTTTTAATACTCTTTAAAAGTCTTATTTTCCCCAATACAGATAAAGATATTCATGAAGAAAATGATAAATAAATTTACTTTATGATAGTCTGTTCACATACATATCTATAGCATTTTATATCTATGTTCTTTTTATGCATTTATTTATTTTAATATTCTTTTTATTTTAAACATAACACTTGATCCACCACTCCATTTCTACTAAGGGAGATTAATCTGGAATATCAACAATGAAAAACTCTTCTTCCTAAGTTTGTGTTAACAACTATTCTGTATTAGCCTGAATTGAATACTGTTCTTATTAGACAGCCTTCAAAAAAGAAAATACATGTATGTACGTTTCATGCATGCAAATCTTCATATAAATGAATATAATACGAGTTTTATTGACACCCCCCCCCTTTTTGAAAGTTTCTGCCGAAAGTATCTATAGATGCGTGCAAGATATTGCCACTGACAGCAAAGTGTAACACCATCATCCAACTGTACTAGTTTTTTCCATTAGCTGTTCCCCTTAGGTAAATTTCATGAGATTTGACGAAAATATCAATTTATGACAACATAAACAAAACACCGTCATAGTTCAGCATCAATACACACCTCAGAATGTCTAAGCCTTTGAAATTTTCATGATTTTTGGTCCGAGGCGGACAGAAAATGAAGTAGGCAGCCATTTTGAACCACTGTGTTAAGACTTAACACAGGTACTGGAGGTGAATTAAAGTTAACACAACGTTAACACAGTGTTAACGCAAACTCGCATTTTGAAAAACAGTTAATCACATGGTTAACTTTAACACAGAAGTTAACACCGAGTTAACACTGTGTTAAAGTTAACCAGCTTTCGAAAAACCGGGCCCTGGTAATTTTGATCAATATGGTAATTTGCCTGCTATTACGGCTCGTGTCACGTTCCACTGCCCTAACTCTGGGAGGGAACCAGTGATACCCAAAACAAGATCTTCTCTGTTAGTATCATAGTGAGTCCTAAATTGGACTCACACAGTCTTATCTGTAATCTCCATGGTAAATCAGAATTTAGCAAAGTTGAGAGAAACACCGAACATTTTGTCTTGAATAATGACGAATTGGTCTTTGTAATACACTCGTCAAAATGCACCTTCGTTGGCACTTCTCAACCAAACTATATATTATGACGTCACGCTATTGTTTTTCATTGATTTTGCGTACGTAATTGCATGACGTCACAATAGAAATCTTGATAGATTATGATTTTTAGCACATAAAAGTGAATATATTCACCGCGGTGGTTTGAAATGAAACGGTATAAAATCTCTACTTTTCCAAATCTCAAAGACAAATTAAAATTATTTTTAACTGTTTTATGTCCGTCGTATGGGACGTTAAATGGTGTCCCGTGTCAGGGATCACAACCCCCTTGGCACGCAAATGACCGTTTTCCTGATTTTCGTAAAAGAGTAGGCCACTAGGGACCGTCAGGTAAACTCAAACACTCACACAGAGGTACACTCAAACACTCACACAGCGGTACACTCAAACACTCACACAGAGGTTAACTCAAACACTCTCACGAACAGAGGTAAACTCAAACACTCCCACGAACAGAGGTAAACTCAAACACTCACAAACAGATATATTTCAATTAGTAAACCGCCGTAAAATGTTTGAAATATTGCCAAATCGGCGTAAAACCGCAATCAATCTCAAAACCCCAACAAAGAATATAAATTTAAGAGTTGGGCAAACACGGACCCCTGGACACACCAGAGGTGGGATCAGATGCCTGCGAGGAGTAAGCATCCCCTGTCAATCGGTCACACCCGCCGTGAGCCCTGTGAAAAAATGCCCAAGTGTATAGAGCGCTAAATTAACATAAACTTAAACAATTAAAGTTATTCTATTGTTTCTCAATGTGAAAGATCAAGGTCACAGTATCACTTAGTAGGGAAATCTTGTTTCGTTTTCCAGATTTTTTTTTCCATTATGAATACAGCTACATATTGCCCTGAGGGTTTCCACAACCTTTCTCTCAGAAAAAGATATAATCAGTTCATATTTCAACTTGATAGGTGCACATTGACATACTCTAGGCTAAAAGTAGCTGAAATAGTTTTCTGGAATTTTTCTCTTCATATGCAGTGTATAATAATAATAATATAATAATAATAATAATACACTTATATAGCGCCTTATCTAAAAATACTCTAAAGCGCTGTACAACATACTAAAATTTACAATTGATAATTAAAAGAAAAACCATAGAATACACAACGAATAATCCTTACACATATAAGCATGAATGCAACATTATGTCATAATGGATAAAAAGTACAAATCAAGACAATTTAGAGTATAAAATATGATGCAAGCATACAACGTCCTAAATATATGAAAAACAAACAAGTAAAACTACTCAAAGGAATCTAAAACACAAATGTGCCCAAAGTTCATTAAATTTAACAGTACACATTTCACTGAAGGTCTAACGGATATACATCATCAAACACTCCCAATCCCCCATATGTTTTGTTTTGAAGTTACGATTTTTTTAATAATAGTAGATATACAAAAAATGTACATGTAAAACTATTTCTGTTATATCTTATTTAATACAGGACGAAAAAAATCAGCTGATAACCACATCTTGTTGGCTACAAATGGTACGTATACATAGAAAAGTGCATCGTTCCCTAACCCATTCATTTCCGTCCATACTGTGCGCATTAAACACATGTTTTATTTCAAAATACTATTCAAAATGTATTCTTGTGTTGCTGTCTCATAATTTTAATCTCAAAAAATTCTTAGCATATTTTCCTACTATACCGATAAATTTATGCTCAACCGTGCACAGCTTTTTGTGCGCCGTAAATCGAAGGTTTTTACAAGAGGTGCATCTGTAGCTCTCTGTTCCGTCCCAGTATCTTTTCAGAGAGCCACAGTTCTGCAGCTAATAGTAGTGGTGGTGGTTTTAATGCAATTTCTCTTACAGTTTTCAACTTGTTGTAGATCCATGTAAGGTACCTTTTATTATTTATTTGTGGATTTCCACGTATCCTATATATTGTTTGATATTCAGAAATGGAGTACCATAATATATTAGGTAACTTAAGTTTGGTGGCTTTTTTTTTTTTTTTTTTTTTTTGGTGTATGACAAAAATGAAAGCACCAAAATTAGCATTCATAAGAAGAATTGTATGAAATTTAACTTTACAAAGAAGGCCAAACCTTCACACTTCTTCTGAGATAGCTGACGAAACTTCCCGATGTTGAAAATGTCCCGAAATACGACTTATGAGATACATGTAAACTTGAATGCTTAGCATAATGAATTTTAAGCTTCTGAATCAATATACGATTCCCCTGAGACAAAATCGTCAATATCAATAAGCATGTACCTCTGAAAGGAAGACGATACTTCCTCATTTATATTTGCTGTCCTCTCAGCAAACACCTACAGTTATAAAAACATATGCAATTTTTCCCATATCTATTCTAACATTTTCTTTGCTACTCTCAGAATTGGACAGACACTAAACTTCGCTGGAATCCTGAAGAATACGGTAACATATCACAAATCCACCTGCCTCATGGTCAAGTCTGGAAACCTGATATCATATTGCATAACTCGTAAGTATTTCCAGTGCTTCTGGTTGATGGCCAGAAATGTCGTTTTTGTATATAATGTAAACCATGTAGTTTTGGTCTGCTCACTTAAGAGAGGATGCACGAGGTTTATGAAATACCGAAATCTTGTATTACAAAAAGTAGACAAATCAATAACAGTTTTCAATGAAATATTCCACCAAGAAGGCCTTCGTGAACATATATGTAAAACGTGTACTGTACCCATTTTGATGCACCAGATGCGCATTTCGACAAATGATGTCTCTTCAGTGATCTAAGTCAATACACAGGGATAGACAGCTGATTTTTTATGAATATTACAACTACTTTAGCTAGCTATATAACACCCATAAACTCATTTCAGAATCGTACTTCTGCAGTTCTGTCTGATTTAATAACACCTTAATCAAATACTGTAGATACACAATCAAATGTTTATTACGTTAAAAGTTGAAGACAAATATGATAATTATAAAAATCAAGTACATGTAATCCATACAAATACATGTACATGTAGTTAAGACTTTTTTATACCCTCGTAATCAAAGAGGGGGGGGGGGTTTACAAAAATGTAGTGTTAGATCTGTACGCCTGCCCGTCTGTCCTCAAAAATGTTACTTTGTCTTTGAGTGGATGGTGATGGTGCTTTCTTGTTTCCCATGGGTATTCCTTTTGTCGACATTTCGGTATCAAACGTTTTGCCCCTTCCCATTGAAGTTTGATGATACGGGGGCATCAGTATTTCACAAGCACATCTTGTTTTCCCATAGTAAATACCCAATCAAATTAATTTTTATACCATACGTAATATTTTGGATTATCAGTATAAAGAACTGCACGAAAATAGAATAAAACCGTTGTTGTCTTTTGTAATTTGAATTGGTAATCAATGTACATGTAGGTTATGAAGAAAGTGAAGATAACTGATCAATCTCAGGAATCCCATAAAGAATACAAAATTAAGAGTGGGACAAACACGGAACCCTGTAAACGCCAGAGACATTAATATAGGAATAAACATATCCGCCTTTCAAATCCCAGAATATGAATTATACCCCCATTTTCCCTATGATTCTCTGGAAAATTCCCTCTGTGTTAAAATCAAATTCTACATCAAATTCATTTTTCGCCAAGATTTTCAAATATGAATTTCCTACCAATCATTCTTGAAAAAGTTTGATTGAAATGTGTAAGTGGTCTATTACACGTCACTACTGATTTTGAGTACGGATAACTCCGTTTACCTGATTAGGATATAGGGCTCACGGCGGGTGTGACCGGTCGACAGGGGATACTTGCTCCTCCTAGGCACCTGATCCCACCTCTGGTTTGTCCAGGGGTCCGTGTTTGCCCCACTATCTATTTTGTATTGCTTGTAGGAGTTATGAGATTGATCACTGTTCGTTATCTTCACCTTTCATCTACATCTTTAATATCTGTAGCTTTAATAACTAATATTATAATTTGGTATTCCTTTTCAGAATTGATTCCAACATGCTGGACTCTTCAGTTAGCACGAATAATCCAATAAATTCGAACGGCGTTGTCTTGTGGTGGTCTAACTGGATATTCAAAAGTTCGTGTGCCATGAACATCCAGTACTTTCCTTTTGACGTCCAGTCCTGCTTCCTTGTATTCGGATCATGGTCTTACGACATGAGATACATCAACATTATACCCGTTAACCGAGATGCTGACCTAGATATTTACGCCGAAAATTCCGAGTTTGACCTTGTAGACTACAGCACAGATAACTACACGTTTATGTACGTTGGGTTTCCTGCTCCATTTGCCTACACCAGATACAAAATAACGATGAAACGTAAACCGCTGTACTATTTGTTTAATATTTTGATGCCAACGATATTACTTACCATGATTGCTCTGCTTGGGTTTTTTGTCCACGGTTCTGGGGAGAAGATATCTATTGGGATCACCACTTTGTTGTCCATGGTGGTTTTCCAGATGGTTGTCGCTGATCGTCTTCCCCCGGTGTCGGATGCCATCCCTCTGATTAGTAAGGCGTGTCATTTCCTTCCAACTATGTAACATTTATGGGAATTTTTGTTGTTGTAAATTTCAAGTACAGTGTGTATCAGATAAATGTGTGTTTATAATGATATAATTATGTCTCCCCTTCCCAGAAGGGGGACATGTTATTTTAGTGTAAGGAATTCTTTTTCTTGTAAAAAGTTTGTCCGGGTCTTAACATTTTTGTCTTTTGACATAAGCCTTTAATACTTGGTGTGTGGGTATAACATGATACGACAACGTATCACGAGCCAGTTTTGATTACATTTGACCTCGACCTTTTATGTAAAGGTCAAATGATAAATTGGGTGAGGGGAGACATTAGAATTCTTCCTAGTTTGATGATGATATTAATCCAAGGGGGCACAAAAACATTTAGAAACATCTATCAATATTTGTTTTACAATACCCTACTAACCATTTTTCAATAATACATTTTTCAGGCATATATTACGGGATATCAATCTTGATAATCTCGATTTCAACAAGCATCAATGTGTTTACACTCTATCTATACAACTGTGGCGAGTCTGGCTGTGAAATCCCTGGATTGTTAAAAAGGATCTGTTTAGGACGCCTGGCGAGGATTATCTGCACCTTTCGACCATTAAAAGAACTCCAGGGACACAAAGACCAGGTATCAAATATTGATGAAGCAATAAAACCCAAGTTCCGACTTTTGTTCTTAATTGATCCCTCTCAGTTAATCATTTTAGTTGTACAATGCATTGGATACAACATATCTTTAAATGTATTTGATTATAGCAGAGACAGTACATTAAGACCTCGGGAGTAGAGGAAAATCCTATGAAGTCTCTCCTCCAAGACAGGGAAAATCCCAAAACTGGAAGGAAATCTCCTGATGGAGAAAAGGAATGTGCAGATCTTGAAGAGGAATTGAGAATGTCTTTACGATGTATCAGACATGTTATCCACGAACACGACAAACACACTGAGGAACAGGAGCGCTCTGATTCTTTAAAACGCGAATGGCATGACCTGGCCCACGTGATTGACAGATTGTCTCTCCTCATTTTCCTGACAATAAATGGCTGTTTAATCATCGGTCTGGTTGCTTTGAACAATTCTTGATTTTAATCTCTAATACATTACACACATTTTCAAAATGATGCCTTTGTTCGGAAATGTAATAAATAGTGTAAATGTTTAAATTGTAAAATACAAAGTGCTTTCAGAATGGAGATGATCAAAATCATGGGTACCTGTAAAGTGCGAAACGAAATGAAATCTACCGAAACGAAACGAACCCCACCGAAACGAAACAGATTGTATAACCGATCTCTTTTAATCATAATAATTAAAAATGGTATCTTAGGCCCCTGTGAAAGTTACCACATATCAATAAAATTCGCCTCCCCTTTGATGTAGGCTTTCGGCTTGACTGATACAAAGTTTTAAAAGTTGGAAGGGGTGAGTAAGCACAAAGTACATATTCGAAGTTCATTCAATACAATGTGCAATTAACTTCGGATCCATAAATTTCAGAACGAAGGGTTACAGTCTCAGAGGTCTGGGGAAACACACTAAACGAGGGGTGGGGTCGCCGGCGTTGGATCCGCTTTTGGGCATAAATACATTGTTTGAAGAAAATGGTGTCTGAAAAAGTTGAAAGCAGGAAGAGCTCTTAACCTCTTATTTTTTCTCTAACTGCTGAGGTGCGAGTACTTTCAATAATGGAAAAAATTTAATAGTATACCATATTATATGAATGCAATTCGGTAAGATATATATATACATGTATTATTAAAAATTATTATTGATATGTAGTGAGTCTAAAGATAACTCTATACATTTGGGGTGTTGCTAAGACTCAGAATGGAAAACGGATTTTTTTAATGCAATAATATCAGGAGGTCAGCATTTTATAAAATCAAAAGGCTTATGAACAAGGGAAGCAGAAATTACAAAGAGAACGGGAAGACATACTCAGAATCCACCGTTTGATATACTACATACAAATACACAATATCCACATGTATACATAGATTTATCTTTAGAACAAAAAATACTGAAACATGTATTTATGCCCAAAGGCGGATCCAACGCCGCCGACCCCATTCCTCGTTTAGTGTGTTTCCCAAAACCTCTGACCTGTGAGACTGTAACCCCCCGTTCTGAAATTTATGGATCCGAAAGTAATTGCACATGGTATTTAATCGACTTCGGATATGTACTTTGTGCTTACTCACCCCCACCCTACCAACTTTTAAAACTTTGTATCAGTCAAGCCGAAAGCCTACATCAAAGGGGAGGCGAAATTTATTCAACAGGGGATGCTTACTCCTCCTAGGCACCTGATCCCACCTCTGGTGTGTCCAGGGGTCCGTGTTTGCCCAACTATCTATTTTGTATTGCTTGTAGGAGTTATGAGATTGATCACTGTTCGTTATCTTCACCTTGCATTGATATGTGGTAACTTTCACAGGGGCCTAAGATGCCATTTTTAATTATAATTAAAAGAGTTCGGTTATACAATATGTTTCATTTCGTTTCGGTGGGTTTCGTTTCGTTTCGGTGGATTTCGTTTCGCACTTTTCAGGTACCCCAAAATCATAAGGTCCGGTGGAGTTGCAGCTAAGCAAACAATGGTTCATTTGTCCGTGTTGAAATACAGATATATATGTGCATGTAGATGAATAAAATGTTGCTTTGTTTCAATTTCCGATCGTTGTGTACATCTGTTTTTATGTTTACCCTGTCTATCCTAAATTAAACAGAAGTCATCCTGTCAGTAAATTGTATCTGTGTGAGCGAAATGTATGCGCCTCTATGTTTAGACCAACTTTCTACCTCGATCAATCGTGTATCAGAGATTTTACGATAACAAATCAATATTTCAAAGTTCTTCACGTTGTACATCAACGTGTCAAAGCTCTTACTATCTTAATAGTGCATCAATGTGTCAAGATACAATATGTACTTACTATAGGAAATCAATGGATCACTGTTTAACTGTCTTAAAAGGGTATGTACACGATTTTAGCTGAATTTTTTTTCATTTTACATTTCCATTTTTTAATGTTTAGAATGCTTATATGGGGTATTTCTAATGGTCGCAAAAATTTGAGTGTCAGTTGTCGAGATACATCGGCGATACAGAGCTCGCAATTCTGTGTTATGTAAACAAGGCTTGTGCCATGTTTTTGTTTACATAGGTTAAATATCCATGTACTAATAAAACTTTCATTTAAAGGGGCATGGACACGATTTGAACTGAAAAAATTTCAAATTTTATTTTTCCATTTTTATTGTTTATAATGCTTAACTAAAGTATGTTTAATGATCAACCAAAATTTGAGTATCAGTTGTTGAGTTATAAGTGAGATACAGCAATCGCAATTCTTTGTTATGTAAACAAGACTCGTGCCATGTTTTTGTTTACATTAGACTGTTTAATAGAAAATGGCGTGTTTAAAACAAAATGAAATGTGCCAAACAGTAGAAAATATTTAATTGTGTTAAGAATTCATTTATAAATTGAAATAATCTGCTTTAAACGAAACTTTTACCAGTTTATTTAACCTATGTTAACAAAAACATGGCACCAGCCTTGTTTACATTTATTAACAATTACCTGTGACCTCTGTATCTCCCATGTACTTTGACTATACTGGCATTCAAATTTTTGCTGATCATTAGTACTACCTTAATTAAGCATTCTAAACATTAAAAATAAAAATAAAAAAATGAAATTTGAAATGTTTGGCTCAAACCGTGTCCATGTCCCTTTAAAGCATCCCCCCCCCCCCCCCCTTCAATTTAAAAGGTAATTCGGAACACAATTAAATAGTTTCTAGTATTTGGCACGTCTCATTTTGTTTTAAACACGCCATTTTCTATTAAGCAATATATTTGTAAACAAAACATGGCACGAGCCTTGTTTACATAACAAAGAATTGTGAGTGTTGTATCTCACTTGTAACTCAACAACTGACACTCAAATTTAAGTTGACCATTTGAAATACTTTAGTTAAGCATTGTAATCAATAAAAATGGAAAAATAAAAAATTTAACTTTTCAGCGAACCCTTTAAATCTCTATGTCAAATTTCTAACCGTACGTGTAGGAAATCAATGTCATTTTTCTTTAATAGATCAATGTACATAATATTTTACTATCACAAAAAATCCCGTGGGGATCCGGGTTAGAATAGGTCCTCAGTATCCCTTGCTTGTCGTAAGAGGCGAATAAATGGGGTGGTCCTTCGGATGAGACCGCTAAAACCGAGGTCCTGTGTCACAGCAGGTGTGGCACGATAAATATCCCTCCCTGCTCAATGGCCATAAGCGCCGAACATAGGCCTAAATTGTGCAGCCCTTCACCGACATTGGTGACGTCTCCATATGAGTGAAATATTCTCGAGAGGGACGTTAAACAATATTTAATCAATCAATCATATTAATATCATAAATCAATTATTTCGCATTCTCTTACTATAGTAAATCAATGTGTAGAATATTCTGACTTTATTACATCCATGTACTAATCAGTTCTTACTAGGATAATCCATCTAGTAACCGTTCTTACCGAGGACATGTTTGTGTCCTATACAGTAAATTGATGTGTTAATATTTTAGGGAAATATGTCAAATGTGTCATCGTTTTTACTAGTGTGATAAATTGGCGTATCAAAGTTTTTAATACAGGAAATCAATGAACACGAGGTGTTCAGTCATTAAATCAAAGTCCATGCGATGTTACATGTATTTAAATTTTCAATATTTTTTGCCTTAAAGTTTTGATATTTCTACAAATTGTAATGAGAGTCATTTCTTCATGAATGCGCTTCAGTTGAACACAATGCGCGTATGAATTCCGATGTATGTAACTATATTTATCTTAATGGCTGGGAATTTCGACAGAAATAAAGATAGGATGTAAATATAAGAAGTACACTTCATTTTCGAAAATACATACGAAAAATAACGAACAATCTCATAAACACCATAAAGGATATAACAAAATGGAGAGTAGGGCAAACAGACCAGAGGTGGGACCAGGTGCCTAGAAGGAGTAAGCATCCCCTGTCGACCAGTCATTACACACGTATAGGTATCTTGATCCGGTAAACAGAGTAATCCGTGGCCAAAATCATTATGTAAAAAACGACCTTGCTATTGATATGAAACACATCAGACAGCATTCGACCTAATGGCAAGTTCTATATTGCATTTTATTATATAGCTAATAAATAGTCTATTATAAAATCTGCGTAAAATCTAGAGAATGTTAGCGTTCAATATCCTGAGAATTTATTGAACGCTAACTTTGCATTGCGTAA